>NW_015090793.1:12527339-12531916 GCF_001431845.1 Calidris pugnax
TTTTTTTTTTTTTCTTGAGGGAGTAAAGCCTTTTTAAAAAAAAACAAAAAAAAAAAGAAGAAAAAGATATCCTGGATCTCATCTGAAAAAAAAAAACCAAACCCAAAACCATAACCCCACAAGCACAAGCTTTTCCGAACCTGCAGGGAAATGGTTTCACATTTTTCTGTGGGTCAGCTCTTAAAAAAAAAAAAAGGAGAAGAAAAAAAAAAAAAGCTTATTCTGTGTGTGTGTATATATATAAATATCCTGATTTTTGTATAAAAAAACATAAAAGGTTCCTCCTTCAGGGTCAGGCCACCACGTGCTGCTGGTTTGGAAACCATAATGACCAGAGCAGTGACTGCTGGGATTTCAACCCCAGGAAAAAAAAAAAAAAAGGAAAACAAAACAAACAGAAAAACAAGAGTTTTTGCTCCCTGAAGGAAACACCTACGAGTTTGGTGCCAGATTTTAGACCTGCCACAGGGGTTACTACCATGGTTGCTTGTGATGGTCCTGCTGTCCCCACTTTTCCCGTCCAGGAGGGAGTGGTCCCTGCGGGCTCCCAGCAGCCAAAGGATGCTGCTCCTCTCCTCTCTGGCTGGAGAAGAAAGTGGCTCCACACTGTCCAGGCTCTGTGTTCTTACCCGTTGTGTCCCTTCCCAAGTGCCACCCGCATCCTTCGCTCTTCCTGGTCTGTAACAGCAGCAAAAGAGAAATTTTGGAGCCATCTCAAATTGACAGTGTGCTGGAGGTTTTTGCCTTCATCCTTGCACCAGGAGACCTCCATCCCTAGGTGCTGGAGGAGTTTTCAGATTATTTCTCCTAGGATCTCAAGAGATCATAGAATGGTTTGAGTTGGAAAGGACATTAAAGATCATCTAGTTCAACCCCCCCTAGACCAGGTTGCTCAAAGCCCCATCCAGCCTGGTCTTGAACACCTCCAGGGATGGGGCCTCAACAACTTCTCTGGGCAACCTGGGCCAGGCTCTCACCACCCTCACAGTAAAGAAGTTCTTCCTAATACCTAATCTAAATCTCTCCTATTTCAGTTTAAAACTGTTACCCCTTGTCCTTTCACTACACTCCCTGATAAAGAGTCCCTCCCCAGCTCTCCTGTAGGCCCTTTTTAACTATTGAAAGGTCTCCCTGGAGTCTTGCATTCTTCTCTCCTCTCCTCTCCTCTCCTCTCTAAACAACCCCAACTCTCTCAGTCTGTCCTCTCAGGGATGATGTTCCAGCCTCATGACCATCTTCAGGGCCTCTTCTGGACTCATTCCAACAGGTCCATGTCTGTCTTACGCTGGGTGCCCCAGAGCTGGATGTAATACTCCAGGTGGGGTCTCACCAGAGCAGAGGGGAAGAATCACCTCCCTGGACCTGCTGGCCACACTGCTTTTGATGCAGCCCAGGATATGATTGAAGATCTGTGCATGGACATGTTCAAAACTTGTGTGGTTGCTCCAAGCAGCCTATCTAACTTTGACGTTGGTCCTGCTCCACGCAGGAGGTTGGACTAGAGACCTTGGAGGTCCCTGCCAATGTTTTTGTGTTCCTGCTTCTCAGGAAGGGTGTGCATGGTCCTAAACCTGGGACGGGTAGGAGCAGAGCTTGAACACTCAGTAGGGTGACGGGGCCTGACCTCCTGCCAGAAATTAAACATAATCAAGGTGACTTGCTCTTGGCTGCACGAGGCTCCACCAAGACAACTTCAAATGCAAATCACAGAACCGTGGCATGGTTTGGGATGGAAGGGACCTTCAAAGATCATGTAGTTCCCATCTCCCTGCTACAGGCAGGCCACTAGATCAGGTTGCTCAAAGCCCCATTCAACCAGACCTTGAACACTTCCAATGATGGGACATCCACAACTTCTCTGGGGAACCTCTTCCACTGTCTCACCACCCTTGTCATAAAGAATTTCTTCCTTATGTCCAACCTCAGTCTACCTTCTTGCAGTTTAAAATCTCAAGAAGGTCCCCAGATGGTGACTGCTGAAGCATTCACAGGTTTTTAAAGCTGAGTGAGACCTTTCTCCAACCTGGGGGATGCTCTTGCCACCCTCCAGAAAAGTTTAGGGGGTTTTCCTCTTCTGTTTTTTTTCATTGGAGGCTTCATCACAGAGATCAATTTGGGTATCAGAGAAAGAGGCAAAATAATGCTGATGTTTATCGTTCCCTTCCCAGAAGAAAAATCTAAGGAAACCCTATTGCTGGTGATGGGCCAGAGCACAAGAAGAGTCCTGGGGGACTAGAAAAGTCCTAAGGGTAAAGAAAAGCCCTGAAGACCCAAAGGCGCAGCACTTCTATATTAAAAATAATAGGTTAATATGGTTGATTTTAATATTTTTTTTGTTGTTATAAAGAGGTGCCTGATGAAATACCTTCCCTGTTCCTCCTGCAGTCAAGGGGACCTGGTTAACTGGAGGAGCTCCATCCCCTGCTGCAGGCACTGGGAGAACCAGGGTCAGAGCGGAGGTTTCAGCCCAAGGATTTGGCCGGGTACCCCAGGCGGTTATGGGGAGCACGGAGGGGTGGCAGGGCTTGGGGACAGTGACATCCCTGTCCAGCCAAGGGAAGAATCAAGGGACATGGGGTTGAAATCTAGGAAATCATGGGGAAAGCCACCCCGTGAGTCGGAGTATCTGAGTTTTCCAACATCGACTTTCATCCAGGGGGGACTTCCCAGGGTGGGGGTGATTCAGTTGGGGGCACACAGGCAAAGGGACCTCGCTGCTGCTGTTGTCCTCGCTCCATCACCTGGCACCCCGTCGTGAACCCCAACATCATCACTTCGTTAATGAACTGTGACTCCTGAATTTGGGGGGCTTTTGGCCAAAGCTGTTAAGTCACGCTCGGAAGTAAATGTGCTGACCCCAAAAGACACAGGGACCCTCTTGGGATGGCGGCAGGGGGGAGCCATGCTCTCCCTGGGGACACGGACCATCCCTAGCAGCTCCATCCCTCCACCTGCTGGGCACTGGCTGCTCCCCAGTGGTACTAATGACATTTTTTCCCCTTTTTTCCTTCCTTCCTGGGATCATTGCAGGGACAGAGGTATTTTGGGGTCTGGGGAGCTGCCCTGACCTTTCGCCGTGGCATCTGCCCCATCCTGCTGCCGCATCCCACTGCAAATAGCAGGGATGTGAGCAGCTGCTGGAGATAATCCGGGCATGGATCCTCTCAAAATCCCTTTCCCGGGCTCCGTCGCATCCCGCGGGCTGGGCTTTGGGCTGCGTGGCCGTTGCCAGCATCTGGCTCCGGTGTGGGGGCGATGAAGCTGAAATGGGGGGAGAAATGGTGAAATCGGGGCCGGTGCTGGGTGGGGAAACTGAGGCACAGAGGGTTTGCTCCTCCTCTTCACCAAGAGCATCCCTGGGGGGCTGCAAAGCGACTCCTGGGCGTGTTGGCCACAGGGCTGGGGACCATCTGAGCCAGAGAGGGGTCAGCAGGACAGACACCACCATACTCACCCCCCCTCCCCAAAAAAAGAGGTGTTGGGGTGTTGTCCCGCAGTGCCAAGGGGATTTGGGGGGGGGGGTAAAGGAGGCGACAGACGCTGGCACGAGGAGGCCGACGCCATCAGCAAGGTCCTGTCCCCAGTGGGAGCGGCAGCGGGGCCGACGTCACCTTCGGCCAGCCCTACAAATAGCAGTGCCCAGCCTGGCCAGCCACCACACCAGTCGGCCACCACCACCACCGACGTCCACCCGTCCAGGTGAGGCTGCCCCAGTGGTGGGTGGTGGGTGGGTGGGAGCTGGTAGCACGCAGGGACCTCGGGGCGGGTGGTTCTGCTCACCCCAAATCAGACCCTAACGACATCCTGGAGGGGGGGGTGCATCCTTGCTGGACCCAAAGCCCAGCAGCACCCTGGGGGGCTCATCTCCTCTGCATCTCCATCCCCAGCCCACCCCAAGGAGCACCCATGGGTGTTTATCCCTCTGACACCTTCATCCCAAACCCACCCCATGCAGCACCCCAGGGTGCTTATCCCCTCCAGGATCTCCATCCCAAACCCACCCAAAAGAGCACCCCAGGGTGCTCATCCCCTCCAGGATCTGCAACCCCACCCCATGCAGCACCCCAGGGTGCTCATCCCCTCCAACATCTCCAACCCCAACCCCAAAGAGCACCCCAGGGTGCTCATCCCCTCCAGCATCTCCATCCCCAAACAGGACCCTGCGGTTTCCCTCTTCACTGGACCCAACCCACCCCAGGCAGCACCAATGGGTGCTCACCCCTCCATTACCTCCACCTTCAAGCCCCCGGCAGCACACCCCCCTCCCCGGGTCCCCCCCCTGGGGTGGGTGCCGGTGGGACAGAGACCCCTCTCCCCCCCCAGCCATGTCACCCCGTGGGTCCCTGCTGCTGCTGGCGCTGCTGCTGCTGGCCTCTGCCGTGCCCCGCTGCCCGGGCCAGCACTGGTCCCACGGCTGGTACCCGGGGGGCAAGAGGGACCTCGCTGCCCCTCCAGCCCTGCAGGTAGGGCCCCAAGACACCCCCCCCCCCCCCCGGGGGGTGGCCGAGCTGTGCCCAAGTGACCCCTCGGAGAGGTAAGGCGCACTGTCACGGCCCCCCGGTAAAGCGGCGCGGTGA
>NW_015090793.1:12534310-12567304 GCF_001431845.1 Calidris pugnax
TGGCTCTGGGTATGGCGCTGCCTTTAGGCAGGAGGCTGTGTGTGGGACTGCTGTGGGGCAGGAGAGGGTTGGGGGGCTAGCTGTGGCTCTGGGTATGGGGCTGCTGTGGGGCAGGAGGCTGTGTGTGGGACTGCTGTGGGGCAGGGGCCTGGGTATGGGGCAAGGAGCTGGGTATAGGGCTATGGGGCTGCTGTGGGGCAAGGGAGGGTTGGGTTTGTGGCTGTTCGAGGCTGCTATGGTGCAGAGGTAGGTTGTGGGGCTGTGGTGCTGCTGTGAGGGAGAGGGCTGGCTGTGGGGCAGGGGAAGGCTGGGGGAGTGTGGGGCCGCTTTGGAGCAGGGGCAGCTTGACTCTAGGTTACTGTGGGGTAGGGAAGAGCCAGGGTGGTGGAGCTGGGGTGGCTGAGGGGCAGGGGAAGGCTGGGGTGGTGGGGCTGGCCCTGCTATGGGGCAGGCTTGGGACCACCTCCGTGGGCAGCAGCTCAGCAGCCTGTCCTCCCGGCAGGGCCGAGTTCAGAGCCGAGGTGCTGCAGAAGAAGCGGGAGGCCCTGCTGTCCCAGGAGGACTCGGCGGAGCTGGTGGAGGAGCACCGGCGCCTGATGGCCTGGAACGATGCGGAGAACGCCCGGCAGCGCGCTCGCAGGTCAGCCCGTGTGTGTGTGAAGCCAGGGGGTTCCACTTCCCCTCATGGGTTTTTTTTTTTGCTCGTAAAGAACTAAATTTGACACCCGGGTTGGTTAGGGTCAGGCTTAATTTTTTTACAAAGGCGCTTGACGTAAATGTTCACCTTTTTTAAATAAATCTGCCTACGCAGCGATCACATTTCCCGTGCCCCTCACTGCTGAGGGGTAAGGTACTGAGCAGCCTCCTGCTCTTCTGCAGAGGTGGGTGTCATTGGGAGGATAAGTTTCTCCATGTTCCCTCCTGCACCACTCCCAGGGAGCCGTCCTCTGGTCAGGCACAGGAGGTGTGTTGATGCTTCCAAGAAAGTCAGCATCTGCTGAATCTCGAAAGCAGGAGAGAGTTAAAGTTCTGTCCCCACTGGCTGACCCTTGGCCCCTCACAAAGCACTTGAGCTTCCCCATACAGGTCCTGTTGGAAGAATCACGTTGCTCCGATTTGGAGCTTCGGGAGCCAGACTCTGCTGGGTCTCAGGTCAGCGTCGTGCCTGTCAGCGCCGGTCTGTTTAAAACCCTTGGTATTAAGGTTTTGCATTAATTTTTTTCTCACAGGAGGAGGGAAATTCTCCTCCCTCCCCACACTGGGGACAGCATGAGCTCTCTTCCCCAGTGTGGCTGCTCTGCTCCTTCCCCTTGGTTCTGGCAGAGTCAAACTTGGCATCTTTGCATCCTGAGGGATTAGAGTGTCTCAGTGCAGTGTCACCCTGCAGGCTGTGAGCATTCACCAGAGCCTTGTTTTCTTTTCTCTTCCGTGTGGCAGAGAGGAAAGAATTAGGAAAGAAGAGGAAGAACGGAAGAGGCACAAGTTACAGGCTGCAGAGAACAGGGCCCGGATAGTGGAGGCTTTCCTGAAGGAGAAGGAGAAAGAGGTTCTCCAGCTGCAGGTAAGAGCATCTGGTGCCTGCTGCGGAGAACACTGCCAGCAGTTCCTGTGAGGGGTTTGACAGCAGCCCGTGGGAGCCATGTGGAACCCGTGGGCTTGTTTTCCAGAGATTTTTATGTCAGTAGCTGGGAACACAAGTGTTGGCACTTTCCAGGAGTGTTGACAGTGTGTGGATGGGATAAAGATTGAGTGAGAGCTCTGAAAACAGGGTGGAATCATTCAAAGTGGGAGAAAAAAGGTTTCCTCACTCTGAACTTGGCTCCTGTCGAGATCCTGGCGATGCTGGTGGCATCTTGGAGTCTCTCAGAGACCCACGAGCTCTGCAGGCACCAGCAGCTCGTGGGCTGCCTGTAGTGTCCCATCTGCTATCGTGCCTTAAGAGCCACTACTTGTCCTTGGTTCAGGAGGAAGCCAAAACGTTCATCACCCCCGAGAACCTGGACGCGCGGATTGAGGAGTGCCTGGACAACCCTCGCAACTACAACTTCGCCATCGACAAGGAGGGGCGCATCGTCAAACGGACAGTGTTGTCTTAGTGGCTCCAGCCTGGGACAGGGGGTGCTGGCCTGGCTTCTGTACAGAGGCTCCATTTACGAGCCTCCATTTCTTCCTTTTAATGTATAAATTGATCATGGAATTGTTGAAGAAAGCCTGGGGTCTGGCTGTGGTTCTTCTGGAGGGTTAACGCCTGCAGGAGGGAGGGTGAGGGAGAAACTTGGGCTTGTAACAAGCAGCAGAGGCAGCAGCGGTCTGTGTTAGCCCTGCGAGGTGGCAGAGGAGCTGCCTGAGAAGCTGCTGGTGTTCATATTCCTGTCACACTGGCTCTCTGCAATTCCACCTCCCACATGTTTGGATCCCTCCCACATTCATGCTAAGCATGTAGGGGGGAAGAGCAGGAAGGGTCCTGAGGCAGATCCTGGCTCTGAGCCCCCCCATGTATCCCCAGCACTGTCATGTTGACCCCCCTAGATGCTTCTGAAAGAAAATGAGGTTGGAATGGCTTTTGTAGGAAATGCCAACCCCTCACTCTTTGCTGTTGAGGGAAAGAATTGATTGTTTCTCTGGTTTCTGCTGTGGTAGAAGGACCTGCTTGTCCTTTAAACCCTCCTCTGCACATCTGTTGGTGTGGCTAAATGAGAAAAGTGTGCTTAGAGGATGGCTAAATGATACTGGCTTCTATGTTCCTTTTCTCTTCCCCCTCTTCAGCCTTATTTTACTCATAACCTGGGGCTTAAGTTGTAGATAATCCTGTAATTACTCTGGGTCCTCTTTGGTGGTTCTGCCTTATTGTGGTCTTGCAGACTGAGCTGTACTCTCAGTTTTGCTCCAAAACTGCTGGTTTTGGGCTACCTGACACCAGGCTGGAGTTTGCTGCAGTGCTGCCAGAGCCCAGGCAGACGGAGCGCAGTTCCCTCTGCCCTCCCTCCCTCCCTCAGATAAAACACCATCTGCAGGAATTGATCTTAAATCCTTGCTTTTTATCTAACACTTTCCTAAAAATGGCTTTTTCTCTCCAGCCAGCCCTCCCGAGTCTGTGCCTAAACCAGGCGAGCAAACGAAAAACACAGGCTTTTTTTTTTTTTCTGTACAAGTTTTATTTCTAATTAAGATCATCACAGAAATCTGAGTGACAGACCTTGGCTCGTCTGTTCTCAGCCTGAAGCTGGTAACGGCTCGATAGATAAGGGGTCCTGTGGGCTCTTCTCCCCGGGGTGGTCTATGCAATCAGCATCTCTTGGTCGCAGGATGAATCGAGCACGCAGCCCTCTGTGTGGGGAGAGAAAGGGGGGAGCACAAGGTGAAATGAGACAGCACAACCCAGTCCTCAGAGACCCCCTGGCACTGGTTTTTAATAGCATCGAGCAAGGATTTCTGTCCTGTAGCTCTCCAAGATTTGTAGCAGGATCTCTGTCAGCGTCTAACTTGGGGGGCAGGTGGGGATTTTTGGAAAACCATAATGAAAGCAGGAGGGGGCACGGGCTGCCACGCGCTCCAGGACTCCTGCTGCTTGCTCAGCCCCCGGAAGGTGGTTGCTGTCTGCTTTCCCCCCTTCCCCCAAACCTCGTGGTCTGTTACCACCTTCCCTGGGGTCAGGATCAAGCCTGAGTGGGGTGGCCCTGGCTGTCGGGAGATGGATGGACGGATGGGACAAAGATGATTCTATGGGTAACATCCCCTCTCCTGCTTTGATATCGTAACCTCTGGTGTGTGACCCCCCACCCCCGTGATGGGGGTCCCAGGAGGGAGGTGGACCTCACCGCTGCTGCAGCAGATGCCGGGGGTGGCACAGCTGCCTCCGCTGCCGCCGCAGGGTTTGTGCCCCGACTCGCAGGGCGTCGGCAGGAAGTTTTCCTCCTGGCACCGCAGGGTTTCCGAGGTGCCCATGTAACAGCCCAGCTCCTCTCCGCAGCAGATGTTGGGACCGAAGCAGCGGCCCTTGTTCCTGGGGCCGCAGGGCATGCACTGCTCGGGGAAAGGGGGAAGAGAGGTGGGGAGAGGTGAAAGCATCTGGGGTCGGGCTGAGCCGTATCCCCCCTCCTTCCCTCCCTCCTGCCCACATCTTCCCCACAGGACCCCCGGGAAGGCTTGGGGAAGGTAGGGAGAAGGCAAGGGGGAGGTTAGGAGGTCTCCAGCTCGCCGGGACTTACCTTCCTGATCTCCATGTCCAGGATGGCGCGTTTGCCCCCGATGGGGCAGTTCTGGATGTAGCAAGCGGAGGAGAGGGCCAGGAGCCCCAGGAGGCAGATGGCAAGCGCCTTGCAGGGCATGGCTGCAGGGTTGGGAAGGGTTTTGGCTCCTGGTCCCACCGAGCGCTGGGGTATATATAGTGCCGACTCCTACTTACAGATGCTGCCACCGGCGTCACCTATTTCCCTTAAAAACCACAAGGCATTGCTTCCCACACCGGAGGGCTCTGCTAATAGTCAGAGGTCGAGGACGTGAGGTCAAGGCCAAGGTGTTGGTTTTCTCCTTGGTGATGACTCCAACCGTGGCGGGTGAAACGTGTGGAGGCTGCGGATGCTGTTTGGGGCTTGAGTCCCTTCCTTGCCAACCCCTTAGAGCTGCTGAGATGTTGCTTGTCACTCCGTGTCCTGTTCGGGACCCCTTTGGCATGGGTTGGGTAGGGCTGAAAGAAGGCATCTCCATAGTCTGGTGGGATACATCCACCCAGAAGTGGAGTGAGAGGGACATTGTGTCTCCCTTGGCTTCAAATCCCTTCTGGTGAGGAGAAACCAAACCTGTATCCTCCTCTGGGATTGTGTGTGGAATCTGGGGTGGGAAATGTGGTGTTGGTCCTTTTCACCCATCTCTGCCTGGCTCTTGGGGGATGCTCAACACTGGGCTTATCCTGCTCTGGGGATGGTGGTGACACTGAGCCCATCCCTGCCTGCTTTCATCTAACAGCACCAAGGCAGCCTGCAAACATCAAACCTCATCAGCAAAGGCCCAGAACCCCAAATTTCCCTGTTGTTTCTGCCCTGGAGCTGCACACGGGGCGTGGATGTGATGCTCTGGACCACGTTGTCAGCAGAGGAAGGACCCCCAGGAGAAACAGCGGCTGAAGTCTGATGCAATCACACAAGGTCCTGCTCACCCCAGCCCCTCACCTTCGTTACTTCAATTAAGAGCTTCCCGCCTTGAATAAATTCCTCTGCTGCGGACAAATCTTACATCTATCAAGGCCATTAACTTGGTCCCTCCCCACGCCTGCTTAATTGGGAATTACGCAGCCCAAAGCCTGGGAGCCATGACCTCTTCTTGTCCCCTCTGGCTTGCTTCGAAATCTGCCACTTAGTGTGGCCGTGGTGGCCGGTGGCAAGGGCAGACAGGTCCTCGTCACTCGCCCGGGGTCAGGCAGCCGATGAGTCCCGGTCCCTGGGGACAAGCCGGGCGCCGGGGTCCATGTTAATGTGTTGGAAATGGGGCTCAGCACCTGCTGGGTGCTGTCCCCACAGCTCCACCCCAGCTGCTGTCCCACTGCAGCACCAGGGAGGGGGGGGAATCGCCACCCCAGAGCCCCTGCAGCCCATCTGGGGGTGCCTGGACCCCCGTGGGCAGGGTTAGGATGTGTCTTGGGTGGACAAGTGTGGGGAAAAAACCCACCCAATTATCAGGTCCTGGGGTTTCTGGGGACCTCGACGCCCTGATGCCGAGGCACCCGTCAGCCTGGAGCAGCATCCCAGCTCAGCAATGCATCCCCGTTGCTGCAGGAGATAGTGGGGTTCACATCCTGCACCCCGGGACAGGCTGAGTGCCAGGTGGGCTCCAACAGCCCCATTTCTTTATTTCACAATTAGGGGTCACCCCTCTGTGCTTTCCCAATGGATTTTGGGTCTCTCACCTCCTCAGGGCTGGGATAAGATGGTCATGGCATGAACTGGGGGCTGGGTTAATCCTGCACCCCTTCGAGCTGCATGGACCTGACGTGGGCAGGATGGGACCTGCTGGCGTGGAGGAGCTCCACCTCCCCGGACGTGTCACCTCCCCCGGGGACATTATAAAGGATGAGCTGTCCCCTGCCCTGTGGCCAGATCCCAGCCCTGAGAGAGCCCGGAGCAGGGACCCCGCCAGGGTAAGAGACCTGGGAGAGGGTGAGAGGGCTGGGGTAATGGTACCCCAAATTTGAAGGGGGGTGGTGTGGAATAAGCCAGAGGCTGATGCTGCCCCTTGGTGTCTGGTGGGGACCAATTTGACGAGCAATGGTGGGGGAAGATGAGACCAGCCGGGAGGTTGTATGAAGCTGGGAATTCAAACCTTTCTGCCCTTGGGTTTTTTTTTTTTTTTGGGGTGGTTTTCCTTACTTTTTACCATTCTTAGTAGATGTGTCTTGAAGCTACCTGCTGTGCCTGCTCCTGAAGGCAACAGGGCTCCGAATCTGCCTTGAAGAGGGGTCTTGGCCAAGAGGTAACACGATGGTGGCCCCTCCTGGGGTGTGATGCCCCAAACTCCAGGGGCTGGGGGTGCTGGGAGGTTTGGCATCCCCGGGTGCTGCTGGGGTTCCTGGGGTGGGACCCAACGGCCAGATGCCGAAGGGCAGCTTGTCCTGGGCTTCTTTCCCTTAGAGCTGCAAGGACGGGGCCAGATCCTGCACCCAGACCAGCAAAACCACTGCGGATGGGAGCTGGACAACATGGGGCTGGATGGGGATTTGGGGGCAAAAAATGGGGGATGAAGATCCAACGACACCCAAACTCTCACCCCACCATCCCTGAGCCCCAGACGGGTCTCCTGGAGTCCCCTGTAACCCGTCCCCAGCACCCCGGACGAAGCCACCACAGTGCACGAGGACTTTTATTGGGTCTTGTATTTACAAGGTTGGGGTGGGGGGATCAGTGTCGGTGCAGGGGCCGCCCCGTGCCCCGGCTCAGAGGAGGGGATGCTTGCCCTGCTGCTGCCGGTTTGCCAAGTGCATCAGCTTGAGGAGCAGGTCTCCAGCCGAGCCGTCCAGCACCGTCAGGTTCTTCTCTGCCGCCTCCTGAGCCCCATCGCTGCCCTCCTCCAGGCAGCCGGCGTCCATCGCACAGGTTTCTTCAACAGAGAGCAAAACGTCGTGATGGGATGGGTTATTTAGGGTGGGTTATTTAGGACCAGGAGAGTTTTACTTTCAGGTGGGAAAGGGGTTGGTGACAGCCAGGGCTGCCCACACAGCTTGTGCTCCAGCCACGTCCCTCCCGTTTACCGGGGAGCGGGGCTGGCTGGGATTTTTTCTGGCACATCACGGGGGCTGTGTGTGCCTGGCTGGGAAATATCTCGTGGTGGTGGCTGGAGAAGGAGCTCTGAACCCAATCCTTATCATAGAATGGGTTGGGTTGGAAGGGACCTTTAAAGGTCACTGCAAATGAGCAGGGACATCTTCAACTAGATCGGGTTGCTCAAAGCCTCATCAAACCTGACCTTGAATGTTTCCAGGGATGGGGCATCTACCACCTCTCTGGCAACCTGTGCCAGCGTCTCCCCACCCTGGTTGTAAAATATTTCTTCCTTCTGTCTAATCTGAATCCCGCTACCCCAAAATTATCCCAGCACTGTTGCTGCTCTGTGCCTCAGTTTTCCCTTTGGAAGGCGAGGTCTAACTGGAGGACTGACCATGCCAATGCCATTGCCATCCCCCCCGTGGTCCCAAGCCACCCCAAACTCCCCTCCTCTGGCCCCCCATCCTGCTGCCCCCCGACACCCCCATGTTACCGGCGGTGCAGCAGATGCCGGGGGCGGCGCAGCGGCCGCTGGAGCCGCAGGGCTGCCCGCCGGCCTGGCAGGGTGAAGGCAGGTAGTCTTCCTCGGCGCAGCGCCGCGTCTCAGCCGTGCCCAGGTAACAGCCCAGCTCGGAGCCGCAGCAGATGCCGGGGCCAAAGCAGTTGCCTCTGTTCCCGGGGCCGCAGGGCATGCACTGGGGGAAGGAGAGGCTTGAGTCCCCCGTACCCCAAAAACAAAAGGGGGGGTACACCCTGCTTGCACCCCCTTTTATTCGAAAAGTCACCCCCTACCATGCTTTGCCAGCCCTTGGGGTGACCTGTCTTGTCCCTGCCGCCAGCAGTGTGGCTTCCTGCTGTGGCACTGGCCCCACTTTGGGGGCTTCCTGCTGCCCCCTGCATCCTCCCCATCCCTGCTCCATGGGGGGACCCTGTCCCCCTGTGCAGATGCTCAGCTATGGCTGAGCCCCGTCCTGTCCTTGAGGTGACAACAGCATTTGGTGGGGGGGAGGTCACACATTCCTCCTCCACCACCCCACCACCTGCCCTTGGGCATGTTCCCCAGCCTTCCCCCCAAATGGGGTGCTCTGTGCTGTTTGGGGGACCGTGGCACAGCCCAGGGTGCCCACAGGTGACGGGGAGCCTCTGCACCCCACGGAGCTGCTACATCCCACCCCACAAAGCTCCATCCCACCCCCCCAGGTCCCCATCCCACCCGTACCTGTCGGAGGGCTGTGTCGGCCAGGGCCCGCTTGCCGCCCCGGGGGCAGTTCTGGATGTAGCAGGCGGAGGACAAGGCGAGGAGGCAGAGGAAGGAGAGGGGCAGCGAAGGCTCTGCCATGGCGGAGGGTGCCCGCAGCGGTGCCACACGTGTCCGGGGAAGCTGCCCGCTCTGCCGCTCGCTTTGCATCTGGCCCCGTGCTGCGCCAGCCGCTATTTATGCTGCTGTCACCCCTTCCCAGGGGGGGAGGAGGAGGAGGAAGAAGAAGAAGAGGGCTGGGTTGGGTTTTTTTGTTGGTTTTGTTTTTTGTTTTTTGTTTTTTTTTTCCTGTCTTCTTTTTTTTTCTCCCCCTAAATCGCATCCAAGTGACTCTGTAATTGAGGTGATTCAGTGCAGGAGCACAAGCGGCAGCGCTCAGGGCTGGTGAATCCCCCCCCTCACCCAGCTGTGGCTGCTCTGGGGGCACAGGCCACCCCAGGGATGGCCAGCTCCTGGGGACTGGGGTGTGTGCAGAATTTGGGGAAGGGTGCTCAGTCAGAAGGTGCTGGCACGGGAGGATGCTGGCTGGGGAGGGATGTGAGTTTAGGCAGAGATGCTCATTCAGAAGCTGCTGTTTCAGAGAGGGCTGTTTGGGAGGATGCTGTTTGGGGAGGGGTGCAGGTTTGGGAGGGATTGCTGGTCTGGGGAGGTAGCTGGTTTGAAAGATGCTGGTCCAGGTGGGATGCTGGTTTGGGGAGGGATGCTCATTCAGAAGACACTGGTTCAGAGAAGGTTGTTGGTTTGGAAGGGTGCTGGTCTGGGAGGGACCCTGCAGTGGAGGCTGCTGGTTTGGGAGGAATATGGGTTTTGGGAGGGATGCTGGTTTCAGAGGGATGCTAATCTGTGAGTGGTGATGGTTTGAGGGGGGAAGCTCATTCAGAAGATGCTGGTTCGGGGAGAGATACCAGCTTGGGAGGGGTACTGGTTGGAATGATGCTGGTCTGAGAGGGATGCTGGAGGAGAGTGATGGGGTCAGGACTGGGGGGGGGGGGAAGATTTGGGGGGCAAAAAGACACTGGGCTCACCTGCAGCACTGGACCACAGAGCACCAGGGTGTAGAGCAGGACCCTGCCACAACCTGCCCACAAAGGGGCCCATCATTGCCACCCACCACTCACCTGCTCCACCTCTTTTTCTCCAAGAAACAAGGCAGCAGAGAAACCAGTGGCAGAGGGAGAGCGGAAAAGGAAAAGATGCATCCTCAGGGCTGACATTGACCTTCCTGTTGGCACCCAGTGGGTCCCACCTGCTCTGAGACCCAGCGCGCTCATATCACTGATGGGCTGTTGGAAATATTTGTATGGGGCAAACAGCAGCAAAAATCCCTCCCCACCATGAATATTCCTGCTGGTCCCAGATCCCCTTTCCAGCAAGGCTGAGGGTGACCCTGGCAATGTGAAATTAATATGTAGAGGGAAATCAGGTGCCTAATGAGCACCTGCCACCCCTCCCCTCCAAAAACACTGGGGCTGGCACACAGCAATTAGGAGGGGCTCATTTGGAGGTGCTGGGAGGAATTGGGAGTAGGCAATGTGGGGGTGGTTGGGGTGGTGCCACCAGCTGTTGTCGAGCCTCTGGGGTGATTTCCTACTCTTCAGCCCATCCTGAACTCTTCTTCATCAAAGATGGGGAATTGAGGCAGGGACCCATAAAAATCAGCCTGGGGTTTCCTTGGGGTGGCTGGAGAGTGGCTTTTCCCCACCCTCGTTAACCTCCCTCATTTTCTCACCCTCGTTAGCCCTTTTCTGCCAAATCAGTGACCCAAACTGGCTCAGCTGAGGTTGGAACCAGGTGGGTGGTGATACCCTGGGTGGGGAAGGGGCTGTTGCTCTGCTGCAGCATCCCTTGGGGGAGCCATGGTCCTGCTGAAATCCACCCCTGGCAAGATCAAAACGCTTTTAAAAGCAAAGTGGATGTTACTGGGCTTCGGAGGCACCAGCAAGGAGGGGGATGGACCTGAGAGCATTGTTGCACAGCCCAGAGGAAACTGAGGTACCCAGGGGTAAGGGGAAGCATCTATTTTTGGGGCTATGTTTGCCACACTGGGGGTTCCACCCTGCACCTGTCTCCTGTCCTGTGATTTTGGAGGGATGCTGTCTTGGGTTTTGGGGGCTTCTCAGGCTTTTTGATGGGTAAAATGAGGGTGATTCCCCCTCCGAGAAGGGTGGAGGTAACTGCAGCCTCTGATTTAGGTCTTCCTGGGACCAAGGGATCGTCGAGTTCCCAAATTTGCCCAGTGCCCACCACCAGAAACGCTGAATCACCCACGTGGGGCAGCCGTGGGCAGCTTTAATGACCAATATTATTAGTACTGGCCACGTTTCCCCATTCAAACCCATCCCTTCACAGCGGGAGCTGAAACCCAGTTGCGTTGTTGGGCTGAGGAGGACGCAAAAGCCCTCGGCTGGGAAAACTTTTCTTTAAAAGAAGCCCAAATGTCAGCTCTAAATTGGGTGTTACACGCTCATGCTCCGTCTCTTCATTACTGTATCGTAAAATTACATTAGCCGGGAATGATCTGCATTCAAATGACTCTGTGTCTGGAATGATAACGCGGGAATATGAGATTAAAATGTAATTATGCTCTTTAAAGTCAAGGAAGGTTAATAAAATGTTTTTCCAAGTTGCAGAGGCTCCGCAGCCACAACACAGAATCACTTACAGGAATCAAGGGGAGGATGAGGTGGAAAGGAGGAGACAGGGCGAGGCAAAAAATGTGTAGAAAACATAAAAAGGGGGTTTTGGGGATTAAAATATTGGGGTCACCTGGGGTGAGTCATAGAGGAAGCGATCTCAGGATGATGGGGTTTCATGGGGCTGGGCAGATTCAGCTGGGAGTGTCCTTGCTGGGCAGTGGTGCTCACTGGTACCCGGCCACGGCCCTGGGGTGATGCTGAGGCCCCCAGCCCACATCCAGCGCCTGCCTGATGCTTTGGGGCTACTCGAATCCGTGCTCCAAATCCCCCAGCGTCAGTCACAGGGTCCCTTCTCCGCGTCCCCAGCACCGGATTTGCTCTGCCACGTCCCTGCTCTTCCCAGGGCCCCAGAGGAGCCCCCTTCATTAGTGCTGATCTCCTAACGACGTGCGAGGCGGGCAATGTGGGTGCCGTGGCATTAATCAGCGGCGTTAGCTGCCTGCTATCTATAACCCAGCTCGCCTCAGCTCGCGGAGGAAAGCCCCAAAGGCCTGCCACAGGGTGGGGAGTGGGCAGCAGCCTCAAATCCACCCCCCCTACCCCCCCACCAGCCCTCCTTCTCAGCCGAAATACGGCTGCAGCTCTTCCTAGACATCAGCACAGGTGCTGAGGGCTGCTGGAGAGGCTCAGCCACGAAGCTTCGCTGCTTGGGCCTTTCCCATTCGCTTTTCACATCAGGGAATAACCCGGGTGATGGGAAAGGGGGTGTCCAGCAGTGACCTGCAAGGCTCCTGCTGTGTTTTGCACGTAAACCACCTCCTGGCTACACCTGTAGCTTTAAAGCATCTTTGCTGCATGGAAATTAGGATTTTTGACTCCTTGAGTGATCACACCCTTGCACATGGTCAGAGCAAACCACAAGGATGTTCTCCCCATCCTTCATTAACAGCGGGAGCTTTGTAAGCTCTGAAACCTCCGCCGAGGATCCTAAGAGCCCCTCCAGAGGCAGGAGAGAGGATGGAGGTCGTGGTGCTCCACCACAGCCCATGCTGCCCGATGCAGAGGTCAAAGTGGCAAAATTTAATCAGAATAAATTAGAGGTCATGGGGTATCATCTGGAAAACTGGAGTTTCACCAAGTTGTGCATTTCTCTGCCTTTGCCTGTGGCTGGAGAGGGATGCAGCTCACAGCAGAGAAGGAGAGACTTTATTTCAACAGGTTCCTCCTGCACTGGCAGTAGAAAGCAGGTCAGGCTGCCAAAGGAGCACTCCCATCTTCCGTCTGGGTGAACTAATGCTCCTCAAATGGGCCTGTCTTCACGGCATTTAGCGGCGGTTTCTTCTCCCCAGCCGGTCACAAGCCTTTCAGCCGGTCGCCCTGAACTTGCGACTGACAGGGGTTAATGGCTGATGGGGAGGGGGGGAACCTGCACCTCCTGGCCGAGCACAGCACCTTCTTTTTTTTCTGCCATGGCTAAAGACGCTCCTCTGCTTCCTTGACAGGATGGACAGTAGCTTTGATGCCCATTTAAAGGCGTCAGAGCAGCCAACGTGACGATCTGCCGGGGCACTGCCTTTATCATTAGCTCGTCCAAATCCATCCCGCTGGGATGCAGACGTCACGTCAGGAGGTCACTGACCAGCAAGGGCTGGATTTGGCTTCCGAAAAGCGCTTGAAGGAGACCGTTAGAGGAAATTGCTCAGGCCTTCTATCAAAGGCCATTCCCCACCTCCTGAAGAGAAGACAGGCTCGGTGCCGGCAAATAAATGGCTTGTGGCATCTGCCCGTTCTGCGAGGGAGCTTATGGGGAATTGCTCTGTGTCCTGGCAGAAGACCACACGGGAAGAACCAGCTGCATGTCACCCACTACCAAGCCCACCTTCCTGGGGTGCAGAGAAAGTCTCTGCTGCCCACAGAGGTTTCGATGCCCAGCTCGTTCGCAAGGGGAGCGATCAGGAGGACTCGCACCAGGCTGGGGGTAAGTGGTCCCTCCCAAAGAGGTGGGAGCAGAGGGAAATCCATCCCTTCACCATCCCTGTATCAGCAAGAGTGGACACAGGGGTCAAACCTCACCACCAAAGGGTCTTACAGGATTAAGGAGAAACAGGGTGGATGAAGGCTCTGAGAAACCTGATACAACATGGAGATGAGCTCTCCTCTGAACAGGGGTTGGACCAGATGTCCCCCTGTGCCACCCCCACCAGTCTCTGCTCCCTCAGGCTCCATGCTTGGCCCTCCCTGGAGAAGGGAGAAAGGGACCCTTGAGAGAGGACTCGCCTTCAACCCCAGCATGATGGCTCCCAGCCCCAGTCACTGCCCACCACAGGATATCATGAGAAGCTTTTGGGCAGGAGAGATGTTTGGCTGAGATGGTGGCTTTGGGTTCTGCCAGAGGCGACGGGGCTTCGTTAGCGCCAGAGAAGAGCGAGATGGCTGTGGGGATGGGGAGCTCCTGCAGCAGTGATTGCTCCCCGGAGATGTGGGGCGGAGGAGGTGCGAGAGCTGAATCACCCCGGGATGGTTCACTGCAAACGTGACACCACCATGGAGTTAGGAGGATTTTTTGCTGCCTCTGAGTTGTGGGATTTTTAGGATTTCTGTTTGCCTATTTTTCTAACCATTTATTATTTAAAGATGGGGGACTTCCTATTTTGCTATAAATGGAGATGGATTATAAACTCCCAGTGACGCAGAGGAGGAGCGGGATCAGCTCGGGGCTGACACAAAGCTCTGCTTCAGGGGCTTGATGAGCCCGCTATTTCCTGACCACGAACATTACGGGTTGCTCAGCAAGTAGGTGCCTTTTAAGAAAGAATAAAGGTATTACATGCAAAGGTGAGTTGAGTCAGCTGGAAGCTCATTACCCCAGAGAAACTGGCGCAGAACATCAGGAAGGAATGTCTGCTCCGAGGAGAGAAATTACCAATTAAGTGACAGCACCAGGGGGTTATACAGGTGACAAAACCCTCTGCTGTCACCTTACCCTCAACACGTCCAGGACACGCTGGAGACAGAATGTATCTGAGTGATTTTTCATTCTGGCTTTTTTCTGAACAGCTCTTTGAAGACCAGACCTCCTCGGGTTTAGGAATCTGAGTCTCAACCCTGTGATGGTCCACGCAGCTGCTGTGACAACTCCCCGAAAACCCACGGGTCTGCAGATCCTTTGTGTCAACTTGCTTAGCTTTTTCCAGCCCATTTATTCAGTACTCTGCAAAGAGATTCACTCCACGAAATCATTAAGGAGTACAATGAGACCAATTACGAGTCAGAAAGAGAACCCGACTTTAAACATAATTTTATTAAGGCTTAAATGTCTATCAGCCAGACGGGAGCTGGTCCAGTCACACAACACAACCCGAGAGTGACGTTTGGTGTAACGCGATGGCTTTTCTGCGGGAGCCCGTAGGAGCAGGATGCGATGGCTGCCGGTTACTCACGCACTGACCACGGCCTCTCTTCGTGACTCGCTGGACTCTGGGATGAAGGAGGTGCTCCTGCAGCACGGCCAGGGCACCGCGGGGAGCAGGGGAGTGAGGCGGGGAAGGGCAGACGTCAGGTAGCTTTGCATGTTCTCCATCACAGGGACTTCGCCTGGTCCACGGCCGAATGGCTGCTCGTCAAATATGTAAATGGTTTTAACTCACAGGGAAGCTAAACTCACAGTCCAAAAGGCACCTATGCTAAACCACGGAGCCACTGGGATGGTGGTAAGAGGGCAGGGGGGCGACAGGTGGAAATCAGTTCAGTATAAATACATATTCCTTGTTAAAGAAGCTATGGCTTTTATTATCCTTAGATCGCTCTGCTCTGGCGCGATGCTCTAACCCCCCCACCCCCCACTACTCTGTAAGCACAAGAAGACCAAGTCCTCTCCGCCCTTACGGGTGCTCATCTGGCAAGCTCTCCAAAGGCCTTCGTCCTCCTACGGATGGATACGGACACGGGGAACAGCAGCGGCTCCTTCTCCTCCTCCTCCCGGCAGGCTGCGGCAGCCGAGGTCTCAGAAGTGCACCCTCCTGATGTCCTGCGTGGTGGCCGCCCTCTTACAGCTCCCGCACAGTATGGACGACAGGGACTTCTGCTTCTCGGCCAAGCAGGGGCGGCACATGAGGTGGCCGCAGGAAAGCTGGTACACGGGCTCCGTTTTGAAATAAGAGGAGAAGGTTTTGCCGCAGGAAGCGCATCCTTGCGTCTGGCTGCTCCTGCCCTGCTCTGCAAAGGTGAGAGGAGAAGAGGCTCGGTTGGGGGGGTTGACAAGCCCACACCGTGTGACCCTTTGTGTGCCCAACCCTGCCTAGGAGCAGGGCCCCCCTTTCTGGGGGTGTATGGCACAGCCCGAGGCACTCATGGCTCAGGACCGTGGCCCCTGTTCTCCATCACTGCCCGAAGGGAAGGGAACGGCCTGGCTTCTGGGGCAGGTTGTGCTCAGAAGGGGTTGGATCACGTCAGCATTTGCACCATCAGGCTTTTAATTGAGGACAGATGACTACAAAGGGCTTTTCGCATTTACTGCGACTGAACCGGCCTCCCTTCTGCTTTTCCAATGAATGAAAATCACCAAATCCCAAGCGAAAGGCTGTAGGTATGGCTTTGCATTCCTGTCACACACCACCCATCAAGGGCTACTCAGTCAACTCTTAAACAGCAGCAATTTCAAAGGGGACAGGAAAAAGCTTAATAGCTTCATGTCACTGCGAAACAGCTAAAGCTATTCAGAGAGAGAGCCATTGGGAGCCACACAGCCCCAGCCCCTTCTCAGGGTCACTTGGTCCCCCTGAGCCCCCTCCTCTGCCACAAGCAGATTCTCGCTCAGGGGAGGAGGAGGAGGAGGAGGAGGAGGAAGGCAGCAACAGTTAGGGCACCAGCCTGGGGAGGGACGTATGAAGGTTCAATGATTCCCTGCACCCCAAAGAAATAATTTTGGGAATGCATATGCAGAGGGATTGGCATGTCCAGCTGGCAGTGGGGATGAAACCTGTGAGGACTCACCAGCCTGGTCTATGTATATCCAAAACTGATGGGATTCTGGGCACAGGCTTGGCTGGTGGGCCTGTGACCTTGCTACCACTACCTGCTGCTGTTTAAAGGTCAGCATTTGCAAGGTTTACACCTCTCCAGCTGCCTCTCCACACCAGACTCGTTCCCCGTCCACGTGGCAGCTCCCCGGCTTGCTCTGTGCGAGCCCCCCAGCCCAAACCATGGAGCTGCAGGAGCAACCCAAGCCCCAACGTGGGGTGAGCTCTCCATCTGCCTTGCCCTACCCTGCTCAGCGCAGCACAACACATTCCTTCTAAGACTCCCTACCCAGGGCCCTCCCGGGGCAGCACGGACAAGAACCAGCCACCACCACGGGGAATGGCAGCACCCGTGCTGAAGTCTGCCTTGACTGTGGACATGGACCACACACCTCACCTCCCAGGGGTCAGCAAGGTCTAAATCTGCCTCGCTGGGAGAATAAACCACTAAAACTGCTGAGATACTAAAGCAGTAATCAGGGGTTGTTACGTAAAGCTTGCTGGGAGACAATGTAATATTTTTATGTTGAATATATAACCTTTTGGGGTCTGAAGAGGTACAGAAAGATGCTGAGCAGCAGCAAAACCCTCCCTGGTAACCCAGTCCCAGTTCTCCTCTCCTGTCTCTCTCCCAGAGGTGAAGCAGGGGTGCCCGTTGCTTACCGAGGCCGGTGCCCACGCTCCAGGAGCTGCTGCAGCCCCCCTCGCTCTGTGCCTGCTGCTGGCTCCTCATCAGCTTGGCCGTAAACGAGGGCATGGAGCTGAGCGCCGAGTTCAAGGCAGTGTCCAAACTCTCCGACAGCTTTTGCTCGTGAGAGACCAGATCTGCAAGGAAAAGCACAAGCTGGAGAAGCGGACGCCAGGAAAAAGCAAGCTCTCAACACACAACAGAAATGCTGCTCTGCCCCTCAACCTTTGGGACAACACTCAGGATTTCAGGAGCTCCGCTACTTGTTTTGTCGAGAGGTCTCTTCCCCCCACCGAGGTGCCAGGATGGGGGTATGGTGCCTCATCTCCTTTGGGGCCTCAAGATGAAAAGCCCTAGGGACTACTGTCAGACACCCGTGTCATGCCCCAGAGCCAATGAACATTCAGGTGCTGGCCTTATACCTGCAGGTCCAAAAGAGGCCAAAATGCCAAATGATCCAGATGTTTCTGGATCATTTCTCTCCAAAACCTCAGGCAGCTCCCTCAGCCTGCTCCAAGGGTCCCAGCCCAGTGCTCCCAGGCTTGCTTTGTGCAGCTAACTGGGAACATTTACGTCACTGCCAAAATCTGGGCATTCTCTTTTTTCTCTCTGTCCTAGCTCTAAGTCAAGGGATAAAGCCAAAGGCACAGGGTTGGACCCTTCCCTGCAGTGTTCTGTCCAATGCCGAAGGCGTTAATTAAGACTATGCATTAAGAGAATGATGTCTGCATCACAAATTCTGTTAAACCCATCTCCCAGAGGAAGACCTTTGAATTAGCGCTGCACATTTGCTAAAGCAATCAAGGCTGATGAAATACTGAAGCATGAGCTTCCTGGGACGAGCACTGTGCTTTTTATTTATGTACAGGCACAGCTCCCACGGGAGCTCCCGGACCCCACAGGACTGTCCCTGCTCGTGTGGGGCGGGGGCACATCCCCAGCGGGCGCCGTTACACACCTCTGCAGTGAAAATAACTAGTGATTCCTCCTAAAACACGGAATGAGCTCTAGACTGGGATCTCAGAGCAGAAATGTGCAGTCTTGACTTCTTCCTACTCTTTCCCCTATCACTCAACATCAATTATTTTCAGCCAAGCCTTTAAAGAATTTGTTTAAAATCAAATGAC
Organism: Calidris pugnax; assembly: GCF_001431845.1. Taxonomy (NCBI): domain Eukaryota; kingdom Metazoa; phylum Chordata; class Aves; order Charadriiformes; family Scolopacidae; genus Calidris; species Calidris pugnax. Next base: position 12,552,291 of record NW_015090793.1, read on the forward strand.
CACATAAGTTTTTTCCTTGAAACGTTTTTGGACAATTTTGGGAGAAAGCTGATGGTAGAGAAAAGTACCAGCAGGCAGGAGTAGTGATGAGAAGCTGTGGGCCACATTTTGCTGTGTTACAGACAACTTGTTTAACAAACACAAGAAAACTCGACTTACCTGCCTAGAGAGACAGCCCTTACGTGACCAGAAGACACCTGTGCACCACGTATTTATACCATCCTACTCAGACCAGACTCCTTCCAACAGACAGCCTCAGACACTGCTGCTCTCTTCGAGCCCATCTGAGACTATTAAAGACATCTCCCTCCCTCCTCCCAGCTTACGTTCACCTTCCTCCTCCAGTGGGATTACGACCTAAAGCAGTAACTCAGTTTAACTGTAGAAAATATAAGTGTTGCTGTATGAAGTACAGATATATCCACGTAACAATTGCACTGACAGCAACCCCAAAACATTTCAGGAATTCCTGTGCCAACAAGGGAGAAAGCAAACACGGCAAAATAAATGCGGATTCAGGCAAAAGATCTAGTGTGGAGTCAAGAGGAGCAATTGCCCACAAGCCAAGCTCTTCAGCACAGACTGGAAGCTGAAGGTCGTAGTCATTAGAGAATAAACCACAAGAGGGAACAGATTTTGGGGAGAGAGGGTTGAGAGAGGTGGGTGACAGCACTCAGCTTTTCAGGGAATTTATCTCAGCACTGCAGGTCTGGACTGTTTTTCTGCCTCCTGGAGCTTAAGCCCAGCAACACTGCTCCCAGATCACTGAGAAAAGCAAAGACAAAAGGAAACCAGTGGCCATTTCCTTCCCCTGTAGGCACAAGTCACACCCCTTGTCTAATGTCTCTATCTGGTTTTCTGCTTTAGCCAACTGCAAACCCTGTGCAAGTCTCTCCCAGCCTGTGCTGTCTTCTCCTTCCTGCTCTGAAGGCAGCACTGCCTGCAATTCCCTTCCTGCTGTTTGTTCCCTGCCCTCACGCTGCTGCACTAAGATTGGTGTAGATGGGAGGCTGTGCAGGACACGCTGCCCAAACACAGTTGCTGCCACACCAAGAGCAGCCCTGTGAGAAGGTAAGCAGCCAGCATGTCCCGGGGACACAATCTCTGCAACGACGCTGAGCGTGCAAGGAACCACCTGCACCAAGAGCCCCACAGCCAGTGCCTGGCTAGGGAAATCCAGGAGCAGGATTAGTGTCCCATTCCCACTTTCCTCCCCACCTCACTCCTCGTGATAAGACCCACACCAACCAGACCTGGTGCCATCACTATCTATGATCCTATGCCATCACCTATGCCATCACCACCAAACATTTCCTTTCCTGCTGTTGCTTATTTTCTTGCTGATGCGAGAAGATACTGGATAGCTGGGAAAATAAATCACCCATGATAAAGAAACTTCAAACCAGCACACTGTGAGAAAAACACTGTCTCCACATGGACAGTGGCTTGAAAGCACAGAGAAGAAAAGAAATACAAACTGAAAGGGAAACTCGGTGATCTGAGCAAAGAAGAGGGCTGTGAAACAGGCTGCACAGGTAACACAATGGGAACGATGAGCCTAGAGATGAGAAAAAGTGAAACAGAATGGGAGCAAACACCATCCAGGATGGCAGGTTGTGCTGAGGAGAGGGGAGGTGAACAAGACGATGACCTGGACTTCCAAGACATCCATCAACAGCAAAATATAATGGCCTTAAAGCTTTCTAGAGGTGGGGCAGGAATCTGTATTGGAGTCTCCTGACTTGTAAACCTGGCCCCAGGCCGTCAAGACACCCAAGAAACACAAATGAATTAGGGAGCCATGATACCTGTCGAACAGTCCATGTGGATCAAATGCGAGTCATTGTCAGTTTTCATTTTTTTAGCACTGTTCTCTGAGGTAGACGTGACAAGTAAGTTTGTAGAAGAAAAATAGGGAGGCTGCACAGAGCTCTGATCCATACAGTCCATTTTCCTTTTCAGAGAAGACATTGTTATGGAAGAAGGTACGAGCATTTCTGAGGCGTGAGCCCTCCCGAGCAGGTTGGTGCCAGGGATGCTGTGCTGTAAGAGGAAGTGGTCTATCCTGGCCTTGAGGGTAGGGTGAGGTAGGGGCTGTGAGTGCTGGCTGAAGGCCACCCCAGTGAAAGGATCGCTGGGTACCCTGCCCCAAGACGCCTCACTCCGGTTGCATTTTTCCAGGGTAGTCTGGTCGATCACCTTGCCGGAGGGCAGGAGCATGGGGAAGGTCATTATCTCCAGAGTGATGGGGTCCAGGAATTCTTCGGGGATGTCTTGGACAACATCCACCAGCTTGTGCAGGGTCTGCTGCTCGCTGTCATTGGCACTGAAGGGCACGCAGTCGCTCTCCATCGGTGTCCAGAGTTCAGGCTTGAGGCTGCCAACGTCCTGGGTGAAGAACTGGGAGGCCACCTGAAAGACACCCTCAATCACCTCCTGTGGGCACGATTTGGCAGGCTGTGCCCACACCTCCAGCCTCTTAATGCAAGGCAGGCCGCCTCCGGCCACGTGGGTGATGCAGATCTTTAAGTGCGACACATTGCTCAGGGAGGCAGGCCCTTTGTTCCAGAGGTCTTGAGATGCAGAGCCAGGGTAGGAGAAGACATTTTCCATCTGATGGAAGGGAGGCCTCGGCTTGAAGCCTCTGTGGCCGAATGTCACTTTGCTTTGATTTTTCAAGACAGCTTTACCCACCAGTGTGAAAGTGTCTTTGTCTGACACAGGCTGACCGGCCAGACCTGAGAACTGACCCTCAGGGCTCTGCCAAGAGGTCTTATTGCATGAGGTAGAGGTGTAAACTTCGAGCCCAGAGAAGGTTTGGTATCCCCCAGATGAGACATCGATATTAATCCTGCAGATCTCAATGTTGAAAGGAAAAGAGATGGTGACATGGACTGGAGATTTGATAAAGTACTCGCTACGGAAACCACGATTTCTCCTGGCCAGGTCTTCGGAGATCAGATTCTCCACTTCGTAACCATCAGCAGAAATCTGTATTTCGAGAGAAAAATGGATTTAAATTGAAGCAAGAAAATAAAAGGAAACTAATTTCACAAGCACTTAGGTAGATTTGCAAGATGACATCAACTAGGAATCACAGCTGTGGTTTCACATGCAGCTGAGACAACACAGGAGATCTCTGCTGCTGAGGCAGAGCAGACCCACTCTCACCCTCCTCCAGCCACACGGTCCCATCCACTCTTATCTGCATCCTGTTACCTGGCCATCTGCAGAGCTGATTTAGCCTGCTAAAGGAGTGGAAAATTATGGAGGGTTTGTGTTTTGGCTGGGTCAGTGAACTAAATCAAGTGGGAGAGTGTGGCTGGGAGCAGAGCATGTGGGGGGGGGGGAGACAGGAGCCTTCTCTTTCAACAGAGGCGAAATATCATGTCAGCCTGTCCTGCCATGTGGAGATGTAGTCTGAATCACCCAGGTGAAGGATCTGAGAGAAAGATCCCTCTAACCAGGCTGGGTCTCACCCTTTGTCTCCTAGGACATGCCATCTCACCCTGTGATCTGCTCCTGGACAGACTGGCTCTACGCATTCCCTTTCCTGGAAGCCCTGAGGCCTAAAAAGTCTGCAGCACTTGCTAAATGAATAGATAACAGCAAGGAATATCTACTTATTCCATCTGCTTATTACGGTCACTCCTCACCCTCCTGATCATCACACAAAACCTTGGCAGCACGGCTGGGTCTCTGAACACACCGCCTGTATTGCTATTTTTACACAACAATACTGAAAAATCCAAGGCTGTCTTGGATTTTGGAGTGTGAGCTGGTGGGGAGACTTAAAATTAAAAAACAGCTTTGAATTAAAACTGAGTTAGTTTCTAAGAGATTCTGATGATGCTGGTGAAAATGTAACTACTTGTAGAGCACATTTAAGTTCAGCAAACCTTGTCAAGAGCTGCATATTCTACTAGACAAAGGGAAAACTGAAATATTGCAGGTAAAAAGGTATCTCAAGTCAAAACATGCACACCTGTGAGCATGTAACATTGTTTTGTTTCGAGATCCTGCAAAATTAAGGCTTTTCTCCTCTAGCACTTAGTGTGTGCCACATCCGAGCTGTCACATGAGGTTACACAGTGTTCTAACACTACCTAGCAGAGACTGACCAAAGCATAGACAGGATAAATGAAATTTTGAACAGTAACTCGTGGGGAATCTCTCAATACTGATTTTGCAAAGTACTAAGCCTTCAGCTCCACTTTATCTTTTTGTGAGCTGCAGAGCCCACACACCCAGATGGTTCTCTTGGTCACATCAGTGACTCTCAAGTCCAAATCACAAAAGGGGAAGGGGATCCAGGAGCCCAGATTCCGAAGACGAGTTCACAAAACCTCCTTGCTGGGCATGACAGGATACTGGTAAGCTTGGAAGAGAAAGCCGTGGGCAAACCTACCCAAATCACAACCCTCCCACATCACTGGAACATGATTTCAACTAACAAAAATGTCCTTGGCTTTGCAGAGAAAAAGCCTCCCCTTTACCTGCATCTGTCCTCAGTGCTTCTGCTGCCAGTGGACATACGCAGCCTCCCAGGTTAAAATCCCTCCCTGAACCAGCCAGACCACACAAAATGACAGGAGTTTGCTGTGAGATGCCTTTGCTTTGTTTTCTCAGGCAAGCCTGGCATGGCCAGCCAAAAATCAGTCTTCCAGAAACACTGCTAATTATCACAGAGCAGCAGCAAACAAGCCCTCCCCAGCCCCAACCAGTCCAGCATGCCACCCTCCATCCCTCCAGCTCCCTGCCTCTGCCCCCATCATTATTTTACCTTGTTGCAGTGAATTCTAGGCTTGAACTGTGGGAGACAGACGTTTATTACCATCTTGGCAGTTGGAGACAGCTCACTTTCTGAGCATCAGATTCAGCTTGTAAAAAAAAAACAAAAGGCAAAATAAAGACAATGAACACCAGTGAAGACTGAAAGGGTCGCATGTTTTGGAGCCTGTATGCATTACAAGCTCAGTAGTTCCTAAAATGGAACTCAGATCTGAGTCCAGGAGGTAAAGACAATATAAATCCCAATGACTGCGGTGGACAGTTGGGACTGAGAGAAAAAACCGCATTAATATTAATTAGTGAAGCCCTGAACAAACATCAAAGAGAAAACAGGTATTTTAACTAAGAAGTCTTACCTATGGATACACTAGCAATTAGGTCTGAGAGTTTATCAAAGATGCAGGAGGTTTTATAGATACAGTAAAGCATCAGAGTATCACATGAGGTTGTCAAAGGAATCGGTGTGAGGACACGGGATGCTCTGGGATCCAACTGGGATCCAACTGGGGTACTCAGCACTGCAGACCCCCGTGGCTCCAAGGTGGAAAAAGCCAGGGCCCATCCCCACCGTGTGGCCTTGAGCTGCCTGTTTTTCGTCCGCGTGCCTGGTTCCCCACACACACTGGGTCAACCTACTGCCTTCAGCAGCTTGAGGCAGGACCTGCCTGAGCTCTTGGACAACACCCAACATGACCAGCTTAGATGGGGCCTCTCAAGACAAGGGTACCAGTCAGCACTAACATGTCGCTGCCACAAAGAGAAACGTTTCTTGAGGGCTTCAGGAGCCTCAGATGTAAGCTAAGATTAAATACAAATATTAATAATTGGTATTTAATAGCTCCAAGGGAGCAGAGGGCATTTAACAGCCCTAACACCGACCCAGATGATTTTTCTGACAATGTTCATTAAAGAAACTCAAGTGAACGCACCTTCTTTTCCATTGAAAAAAAATATGACTCAAATTGGTTGTATCAGATGCCTTTTAAGAATGAAATTATCTGTGAGGTAAGAGTTTTAACCTTACATTAACCTTAGTTTTAATATGTCATCGCCTTGGGCAGCCTTGCAAATCGGGAACCCACCGCCGGCTTCAAGAACAAGCAGCCCTTTAATGATTTTCAACTGGAGCTGTTAGTTCAGCCAAAATGAAATTGGCCTTCTGGGGGCACGTCAGTCCGGCTGCTGAAACGCGGAGCGTTAACGAGCTCGTTCCGCCCGCCTGCGAAGCGGGGGGGTGCAGCCCGCTCTGCTGCCATCCAGAGCAACAGCCTGAAAAGAGAAATGCAGTATCCAAGGTACCAATGCCACACGTTAAAATCACCACAACAGAAGCCAAGCGTGCAGAGAACAGAGCCTGGAGGTTACAACGCCAGTGCTTGATCAAAGCAGGTGTGAACCCAAGGAGAGCTGCAGTGGGCCAGATGAGCACTTTTAGCCCAGTATTTGGTCTGACAGCCATCAGGAACGATTCCTGCTCCTCAACAGGGAACACAGGAACAGGGCAAGCTCAAACCAACTCTCCTCCAGCACTACTTTCTTGGCTTTCTGAGCCTGAGAGGCTTTGAGCACAGGGCTGTCAGTGAGGAACTGTTCAAACAGGCTTCTGAACTGGTCTGACTTTTGGCACCCACATCTTGTGGGAGTAAGACTGTCGGTTTAACTACAGGCTGTGTGACAAAAACTACACATTTTGGTTTGTTTTGAACCTGTTGCCTGGTAAATCAGCTTGGTCGTCAGTGCGGGTATTACGAAAAATGGCAAATCAACTCTCTCTGCTCCTTTTCTTGGAATGACTCAAGATTTGCCCTCTGATCTATTTATCCTCGCGTCTCTTTCCTGGGCTAAAGACTTCTCCATTCCCATCTGACCAGAGTGGTGCATTTGCATTTAGCAAATCTCAGTGAGACCTTCTCTGAACGACGGTGAGCAGGAAGAGGCACCTTCACCTCAGCACCCCTACAAACTCAGGTTTGCAGAACTCACTTCTCATGAGCTGCTGTCTACTGAGATCTTGCCTACGGCGGATGCCAAATTCTCCCGTGGACCTTGTGGTCGTGCAGCCTCCTCTTTCGCAGTGCTGCCTTGTGACAGGCAAATCATGGATGGGTGCAAGCCATTCCTCAGGAAAAACTCACAGCTTCTTCTAAGTCTAAGGCTGTTATGGAGGTTGCGTCCTAAATCTTCATCCTTTTCTACCATGTTTTTAATAACCTGTGCAATTAGCTCTGGTCAATTACAAACAATTTATTATCTCACTAAACTTGCGCTGTCTTTCAATTCAGTCACTCCTTGTTCTGCGGCACGAGGAGCTATGTATGTATATATTGGTATATTTTATGGGATTTTCTCCTACCTGTTTGTGACCCTGACAGACTTAACAGCTCAAGGTTCAACATCTCAGTAAGAAAACGTGTTATTCTGCATGTCCAAGTCACTGCTCTTTCCTCTTCTGAAAAGCTCTCCTGCACTCTTGCTTCACAGCAAGAGCTGGTCACCGAGTTGCTTTTACCCACAGCTGGTTTTTTCACTTTCCATGAAGACGCAACTCAGAAGACAGACAGTGGGGATGAAGGGAGATTAAATGAAAAAACGGAATGAGATTGGGTCTAAGCTTTGGTGTAAAGAAGGAAAGCGAGAACTGGCTGGATCCACAGTGATAAGAAAGTAAAGGGTCTGGCTGAGACCTCTCTGCCAGGCATTGCCGAGAGCTGAGCACAAAATTAATGTCTCAGGGTCAGAGCATCCTAACCCTCAGCCCCAGCTTCCATCTCACCATCCAGCTTTTGTGATCTCTCCTGCTCATACACAGCTCCAAAAGGAGAAACCCAGACTGCGTGCCCACCAGCCTGACCTCAACAGTGATGGAAACAGCAAGGAAACACCTCTGTGTGTTGCTGGCACCCAGGTCAGCTTCATGACTAAAACCCGTCCCAATTCTCTCCCAGATATCACTGTTCTGCTCTCACACTGTCACCAAATCCATCCACTTTCATTTAAGGCGGAGAAAAAAGTAATCACAGAGAAAAATGAATAGGACAGGAGTTTTTATTTGTCATGGAAGCATTTGAGGATCTACGTACCAAAGGAGAGCATGGGACACGACTGTCAGCAGAGCAGAATTGACTAACATAGCAAAACAGCCTGAGCACACAGAGCACCTGCCAAAAACTTCACCAACACTCTGAGACCGTCTTAATCGGAAAGAGAGATGCATATGGGAGGCTGCATCAGCCTCTGAGCAAGCACTACACCCAACTAGCCAGCCCTGCTAAGCAGCGCCGGGTCGAATACTTTGTAATGGAGGTAGCTCAGTTTCTCCAAACGTGTGCGTTTGAGCAGAGGAAACCATTCCCAGAAGGGAAGCTCAACCACCACATACCCCAGCTGCCGCAGCTGCCGCCGTTTCAGGCAGTGCAGCCCCAAGAGCCGCTTGGAGCAGTAGCAGTAGTGATTTCGGTTGGACACCTGAATAGCCAGCTTCACCCCCTGAGGCTGCCCACTCAGCGTAAGAGATGGGGCGGCTTCAAGACAGCGCCCCAATTTAGGCTCAACTTGCAATCTGGCATCTGCTATAAGAGCTCCACCTGAAAGCACAGCATGATCCCCTGCGCGTGGGGTTTGTACTTCTCCTCTCTCCTGACCCAGAGTCCTGGCTTCACTTTCCAGTTCCACAGGAGATTGGTTATTAGATCTGCCTTTTATAAGCTGAGTCATTAGGTCATCTGTTAGACTAACTCCAATGTCTTTTAGTTTCTTATCTGCAACAGAGTCTTTTAAGTTGAAAGGGATGGGACGCCCATCCATGGCCAAATGAACCTCCAGATCACTCGACCTCGTGTGAGGCAGGATCATGTGGCTCTTCACATACTTGGGGCCACCTAACATGCTCTCGAGAAGAGATGCGGCTTCCATAATTTCAGGCCTGACATAGATTTCCTGCTCTGCAAAATTCAAAATCATCTCGGTAACCTCTTCATAAAACTGAGGTGGAAGGCGATTCCCTTGGTAGCTTGGGCACTCAATTTCAACACTCTTGCCAAGGGTGAACAGGTCCTTTTTGAGCTCATATTTACTACTTCTTGTTTTCTGGACAAACTCATGCCTCAAAGCATAGTCTATCAGCTCCTCTGGGAAGCGTTTGACAAATGCCAGGCCAAGCAAACCAGTAAGGAGATGCTCTGGGAACTTCCTAAATTCATGGAGTTTTCTATGCATCTGCTGTATCAGGCTGGAGTAAAACTCTTCCTCGTTTGGAGGTTCATAGTCCAGGCATCCAAATGACCACAAGAACTTGGCAGCATCTTTGCTTCGGCAGTAAGTCACCTTAGAAGGCAAAGACATGGCTACAGCAGCCATAATGCCTTCGTCAAAGTAGTGTAGGGATGAACAGGTAAGAGTGATGTGCATGATGCCTTGGATGTTTATTGCAGGAATCCGAGCGGGAATAACCTTCCCAAGTTCCTTCATGACAGGTAAGTGGTCCATGCGAGCATAGCGAAGCATTTTAAGCACGTTCACCAAAGCATAAGTGCTCATGTCCTCCATCTGCAGGGAGACTCTGTCTCCAATTTTTCTCATGACGTGGTCAGAGATACCACTGAGGGACTTGAAGAGCCCTAAGCAGATAGCACCCATCTCCTCCATGGTGAAGGAGTCCAAGTACTTCAAAATCATGCTCTCTATCTTCCACGTCAAGTCCGCGGGTGACCTCCGGCCTTCACCTATGATATAAACCAGCTGAACAAACTGGGGCAAAGTGAGGTCTTTCCAGTGCATGTTGGCATAGCTGAACAAAATGCTCAGGTAGGAAGGCACACTACGGTCCAGACAGCGCCAGTAATCAGCCACCAGCAGCAGCTGGTCCAGGTTCATGTCCCACACCCGCCTGCAGAATTCGTTCTCGCAGGCGTTCAGCAGAGGGTGGGTGGATGGAACAGCCAAACGAACACAAGCCTTCAAAATATTGATGAGATCTGAAGTACTGAACAACCTGATGCTTTTGACAGCCCAGCGACACAGTATATTAAACCTGATTTCGGACACCAACGCTGCACGTTTTTCCACTGGCAAACGACTCAGTTTGCAAAAATAATCTGTGATAGTTCCTGGGCTCTGGCTGCCCTTCCACATGGCCACACTGTGCAAAATCAAGTCACCTTCTTCTAAAGGAAGGGCCTCTATCAGCTCAAACCTGTCATAGCTGAGAGATCTGTATTCAGGTCTCCCCTTCTGAAACATGCGAGGGTCCTCCTTGGAGTCATGCATCTCTTTTTTATCCTTTTCTGCTTCCTCCTTGGTTTGTGCCGCAGAGAGCTGTGCTGAGATGGTTTGCTCGAGGAGCGGTCTGGGCTTGGGCTTTGGCAGGGCATTTCTGACGGGTGGCAAAGCTTGAGAAGAGGTGGTACTGACTGTATGCTGAACCTGTGAGGTGCCAGGGCTGGTGAAAGTGTCACCGAGAGCCTGGCCACTGCTCCTAGCAGCGTGCTGCTGGGAGGCAGCTCTGCTTTTGGCATAGGCAGATGGATTGTACGATACTCTGTAGTCCAGTGGATTCAGCAACTGGATTGTAGCCGCAGATTCGGTTCCAGTGTTGGCTGTTTCTGGGTTCTCTTCCTTTTTGTGCTTACTTTTGTTGCTTCCGCTCTCGGCCTTGCACTTGGCTGTAGTCGAAAAGGCAGTCACCCTGCTCAGCCTTGGAAATCTTCGGCATATTAGCACTGTAGCCATGGATCACAATTTACTGGGGTCAGAATTGCTTCCAGGTACTGAAAAAAGGGCAGACGAAGAATGAGTGGCTTCCACCTAACACGAAGTACTTTTTAAACTATCCTTTATGCTACCGAAGTGAGGCGATGCCAGCGTTTCCCTTAGCCAGGGCAGCTGCTTCCCTGCAAAGCCGTAAGGCAGCCGCCATCCAACATCACCTCATGCAAAAACGGTCCAAGACAAGCACCCAGGTGACCTCACACACCCAAAGTTGGGGTACACGGCAGTCGGGTATTACCTGCTACTCAGTAGCTACAAGTAACCTGGCAGAGACTGTGGCAGTTAAGGAGAAAGCCATCTCTTAAAAAGAGACCCAAACTGTCTTTCTTTCATTCTAAACAGTGAAAACATAGTTTTGCAGTAGAGCTGAGCTTCAACAGACTTTCTGTATTCAAACAGTGCATTCTGCTACTTCGGTCACCACAGTCTGAAATACCAACCATCACCAGAGAAGTGGTCAAAATATGCAGGGTGCTGCACTGCTCTTTACATCTGGAGACAGTATGTGGAGGCTGTGAGCAAAGCCTCTGCAAAACCAATCCAGAGAGTGAAAGCTGGCCCAGAACCTGCAGATGAAGATTAGCTGAAAGGAGAAATGTGGTCCCAGAACAAAGTTGGGGAAGAGTACGGCAGACGTAACACAAATCGTTATAAGATGCTACACCCTGAGTTGAGAACCAGAGGGAATAGCGCTCTACACTTCAGACTTGGGAGCGTTGCCCATAGTTTTAGGGTACAGAACGCTTAAAAATGCCAGGTACCTTCCTAACTCCTGCCTAAACCAGCTACAGCACAGGGCGTGAGGATGAGAAATCTGTCAGGAGTTAAGCTGTGCACTGCCAGCCTGCACAAGCTGCCAAGCGAGCCTGTTTACGATGATTCAGATGCCAATTAAAAAAAAAGCACCAGGTCAGCGCTCTGTGTAACACACCCTTATCCCACCACACGTGGCGAACTCCAAAAATGCATTAGACCAGGCATTTTCAACTTCTTTAAAATCCCTTGCGCTCTCATTACCACAGGGTGCCGAGCAATCAGGAAAGCTGAAGCCTGGCAGTGACACTGCAACAGTGATTCGCATTCGCTTCTGTGCTCCCCACATGGGGGAAATAAATCCTTTACGGGCATCCCTCTGAGCTCTGCTTATACTTGATTAGGGCTAGATCAAGATGTTGAATCAGTGCAGGCAGACTCAGCTTTGCAGCAATAAAATGGATACCTTGGGGGAAGAAGAGGTGGGGAGAATGCTCTGGGTTTGGTCTATCTGAGTAGGAGAGGGCTGCAGTGGGATGGGGAATCACAACTAGCTCTGGCTAAACATAAATTGGATTTTTTGTTGAGTACAAGAATCCCCACGACTCCCATTACCAATTAGATGATCCATTCCTGCCTCGCAACAGCCAAGCATCAGCTCCTCCCAAGGACGGGTGAGATGGAAAGGGAGGGTAAGGGAAGAGGGAGGAAGGATGAGGAGAGATGAAGTGATGGTCTTTGCTTCCTCTTGGTACAGATGTGGGGTGCTGCCTGCTGAGGGGAAGGCTGCGCCTGCAGCAGCCTCAGCTGCCTCTTGTGCGCCCTGAACCTCCCCACAGCAGCAAAAGCAGTAACAGGAGCAGGGAGGCAGGAGAGAGGTCTCTGATGTGGCACAGGCACAAGCAACCTGCTGCTCTCTGCAGGCCATTCTCTCCCCAGGTGGCTTTACCTTTGCCGTGCTGGGGCTTGGCTTCTGTCTGAGGACAGCATCTCAGAGCAGAGCTGGCAGGGGAGCGCTCCCAATTTGCTCCAGTGCAAAGTCAAGTGGCTCAATTCAGCCCTTTGGGATCAACTGTGTTGACTCACAGAGCCCTCGCATCCTCTGCTCCTGGGGGCAGTAACCACCAGCTGGCAGGCGAGGAGAAGCTGCTGGAGCAGTAACCTCAGCCACCCCGGCAAGAAAGGGGGAAAAAAGCAACCTGGCTGGAGAACAGGAGGCTCGGTGGGGAAAAGAGGGAAGGCAAGCTGAAAGGAAGATTTCCGGAGACAGCCACGCAAGGAGGAGTGCACAAGAGGCCAACACATTTGTAAGAAGAGTAGTAAAAGGCTGATAAATACTGGGAGACTCTCATTAGCCACTAAGCTTGCAGGGCACCTTATCTGTATCTGGTGCAGCCCTCTGGTGCAGACCAGGCTCTACTCCACAGACCCCAGGCAGAGCCCAGGCACTGCCAACCTTACAGCTGCACTAATCCCTGCCAACCAGGCAGCTACAAGGCTGTAACCATCCCCTTCCCACAAGAGGAATCAAATCATGTCAGGCAGGAGAGACTCCACCCCTTCCCTACCACTGACCATTTTGTGAGTGGGAAAGAAAAAGCTCCCCAAGAACCTGGACAACAAAACCCAAGCCAAGAGCTGTGATGCTACAGCACAGCCCAGGCCTCACAAAGCTGTCACCAGCAGCAGCAGGAGCTGGATTTCAAAGCTCTCCTGTTTAGCACATGGAAACGTGTGATGAAAATATAATTTCTGGCTTTACTGGCTGTGATGTCCAGCCTGAGCTGACCACGAGTGATAGATGCCATCGCCGTGTGGCTGGAGACAGGCAGCTGTGAAGTGGGCAAGGCTCAGATCTGCACCGGGGCTGGGGGAAGGAGATCCCATCCCCTCTTCTAGCACCTCACAGAGCTTGTCCTGGAGGACACTCAGAGGGCCTGGCTCAAGCTGCAAAAATGACCTAGGATAAGAGAAGGTTTATCCTACCTAGGCTTTCTGACAGACTTTCTTGTCTGATTCTATTTTGTATGTCCTCTATCTATTTTTCTGTTTTGAGAGACAGGAAAGCACTATAGAGAAACATGTCATTTATTTTAAACAAGTCCTATTTTCTGTGGCAAGGTGATGCTACCTATGAAATTCAGCACTCTGCTGTTACCAGAAACACCCCTCTCAGTGAGGACAGCCCCTCTTCAGGACAAAGAACCAAAGTCACAGCATTTGCACACTGAAGGCTCCAAAGGCGAATGTCGTGTGCTGCTAAGGAAACCATCCACACAGTTTAGTGTTAAGCTATGATGCATTTGGGAAGCTATTCAGTAAAGAGAGTCTTTCTCTCCTCCCTTGCTCCAAATCCAGCAAAAAAAGAGAATACCACAAGCAAGGGAGTCAGGTCAGGCTGGCTTGAGGTACTTCAAGCACCTTTGAAAGAAACAACAGACTGGGTGCCAGTGGCCTTTTGCTCATAACTTTCACCCACCCACAACCTAAATCTTTATGTTCTTCTAAATTTCTACAGCATTTCTCTTCCAACTCAACCTACACTTCTCCTCGATTTTCCTCTCTTTTTCTTACCCTGATTAATCAGCTCTCCTTCCTCCTCCCACTGCTTTTCTCTCCTTGTTCAAACACAGCCAAACGCCTTCCCACCTCTGGGCAAGAAAATTCACTTCCAGTGACTCCAAAAAGCCACTCAGAAAGCAAATTTTGGAGCTGGGCCTTGCAGGCTGCGAATGCACTTTGTGAAGGTCTTCTGGGATAGAAACATCTGTGTGTGTGTCACACTTACAGTTGAGTTCTTGGCCAAGACCACAACTGCACAGCTGAGCGTTAGCTGAACACCAGGGAAAACAACATTCCTGGAGGGATGCCACCCGCCTCGGAGTAACAGCTCTGTGAAAAGGGATACAGGTGCACTCTAAAATGTTGTCCGTGCTTTTTGTCTCTCTAAAACATGCAAAGGGGCTTTCAGTAGTGCCAGAAAACCCTCAGAGGATCCACGCTGGGAGACCACCCACTGCTGCGGCGCACTGCCCTGCCCCACGCTTCCCAGCACCACTGACAGCAAAAGGGCAGAGGGGGCACCTCCTCGGTAGGCGGGAGGCATTTCAGATCCGAGCAATGAAATGCTGGGCATAAAACGGCTCGTTTTGGCCAAAAGCGTACAGTTAACACCTGCACCCGGGCTGAAGAGAAAAATAACCAGAAAAGATTTTTTTTTTTTTTTATCCCCCAACAGATTACTACGTCAGAATGCAAAACCGCCACCTGTTTGTGCCTCTTCCCCCCTCACACACCTCAGAGGGCACAGGCACAACGAGGGGCTCGGCCACCCCGGGGCAGAGCAGGCGGCAGGCCCGGTCCCGGCGGACACCGCTGGAAACCCGAGCCCCACTACTTACCCGTGTGGCTGTACCTACGTATATACCATATATCCATACCCACGGGCACCAGGGGCAGCGCAGCCCCCGCCGCTGCTGCCCCCGGGCAGGCCGGGGGGGTCCCGCGCATGCGCCTGTGCCCCCGCCCCGGCCTGAGGGGCCGGGAAGGGGATGGGGACAGGAGGTGGAGGGAAGAGGGGAAGGAGACGCGTCGGCCCGCGCTGCCCGTTCGCACTCACCGGGGCCCGGCGCCCGCCGCCGGCTGTGGCCCTGCCGCCCGCCAGCCCCTCCGCCCGGCCTCCTCCGTCGCCTCCCGCCGCTTCC
>NW_015090793.1:12567314-12623052 GCF_001431845.1 Calidris pugnax
GGTGGGGGGGCAATCATGTGACGGGGGAGGCTGTGTCACGTGGCCGCCCCGCGGCGGGTCCCGCCATGTCGGTGCCTTGCGGCGGGTTCCGGGCCCAGCGGGCGCCTCTCGGCTCCGCGGTGCCGGGCGGGGGGTGCCCCGGGGAGTGCCCCTGAGGGTCGTGGCTGCCCCGGAGAGCTGGGTCCCAGCCCGCAGCAGCGCCCGCAGCAGCCAGATCTCTGGGCCCCGGCGGCTGCGGCCTGGCTGGGCGCGGCGGGCCCGTCTTCCCGGGGGGGGGCTGGGGTGGCCTTACCTCACAGGGAGCGGCTGGGGCTGCAGCCGTCCGGCCCTGGGGGACAGGGGGCAGTGAGGGGATCCTGGCTGCTGGCCACCTTACCAAAACGTGTCCTTGAAACGTTATTAGTAACTAGTGCTGAAAGCACCTGCGTGTGGCCTCCCGGGTAATGGGGGTTTTCTATCCTTGAATCCGTCAAGCATGAGTTAATGAAATAACTTCTAATCAAGGGAGGCAAGTATTGAATCGTTCTCAAAGAGGCACATCCTGGAACATACGAGCATAAGGACCTTGAAGATGGTACTAATCTACCTATTTTGAGACATTTAACCAACTTGGCAGGGAAATTAAAATTCTTACTGTCCTAAATCAAACTGTCTTTGTTATAATACTAGAATTCATGCCCAAAGGTCAGGAAGACCTTTCCCTTGCACATGTGTGGTAGCTATAAAGTGATTGTGTAATCGTTTGTAAATAACTACAGGTAGGTGGTAACTAATATTATAATGGTGTTGTGAAATGTGTGTAAAAGTCACGCGGAGAGTCCCGATAGGTGTGCTGGGTTTGTGGGAAACCACCGAGCACTCAGCCTTGCGCAACTCTGAAATAAATAATCCCTGTCTCATGCTGGCCTGTGAGGTTGGGCACTGCACACCCTGCAACAGACACAACTTCTCAGACGACAGCCAGAGCATGGCCTTCGAGAGGCTGCTCCACGCCAGTGTGGAGTGGGGTCGTGAACCAAGGAGGGTGGTGGAGGTGCACCTTCATTGCAGCCTTACCAACAGGACCGGAGGGGTTGAGGTGGGAAGGGGCCCCTGGAGGTTGTCTGCTCCAACCCCCTGCTCCAGCACGTCTACCAAGAGCCAGTTGGCTGGGGCTGTGGTCAGACAGCTTTTGAGCATTTCAAATATTCATGGCTCTGCCCTGGCCAGACATCTGTCTCCTGTCCACTGTGGGCTTTAAGCACTGGCAAAAGCTAATTGAGTAAGGTCTTGAGCGTGCAAGTGCATTAAGCAGGGCTTGGCACATAAACTCGCTTAGCACTTGCTAAGTAATCCATTCACAGAATCACAGAATGATATGTGGTTGGAAGGGACCTCTGGAGATCATGTAGTCCAGTGCCCCTGCCAAAGCAGGTCCACCCAGAAGGGTTGCACAGGAATGTGTCCAGGCTTTGAATGTCTCCAGAGATGGAGACTCCACCACCTCTCTCAGCAGCCTGTTCCAGTGCTTTGCCACCCTCAAAGTGAAGAAGTTCCTCCTCATGTTTAGTTGGAACTTCTTATGTTCAAGTTTGTGCCCGTTTTCTCTTGTCCTGTCACTGGGCACCACTGAAAAAAGACCAGCCCCATCCTCTTGACACCCACCCGTCATGTATTTATAGGTGTTGATCAGATCCCCCCCTCAGCCTTCTCCCGAGTAAAAAGACCCAAATCCCCCAGCCTTTCCTCGTAAGAGAGATGTTCTAGCCACTTAATCATCTTTGTAGCCCTTTGCTGTACCCTCTGCAGCAGTTCCCTGTCCTTCTTGAACTGGGGAGCCCAGAACTGGACACTACTCCAGATGGGGCCTCACCAGGGCAGAGTAGAGGGGACGATGAGCTCTCTCGATCTGCTGGTCACAGTCTTCCTGATGCACCCCAGGATGCCATTGGTCTTGGATACAAGGGCACATTGCTGGCTCATGGTCATCCTGTTGTCCTCCAGGACTCCCAGCTCTTTTTCCTCAGAGCTGCTCACCAGCAGCTGGACTGGTGCATGGGCTTATTCCTCCCCAGGTGCAGCACCCTACACTTGCCCTTGTTGAATTTCATCAGGTTTCTCATTGCCCAACTCTCCATTCCTAGTCTTTCTAACAGGTGAATTTCCTTTTCACCTCTTCCTTCACATCAGCCTTTTATCCTCTGTCAACCGAGGAAATCGCTTCTTTAGGAGACCCAAACGGAGTTGGAGGAGAGCCATGCTGGTTGAGGTGAACTGTAATAAAAGCCTTGTGGTGCTGATGGCACCTTGGGCCCTAAACCTGGTCTGAGGGAAATCATTGAATCTCTGACACACATGCTTTGCCCTGGGACACATCAGCTTTGTCATGAGAGGACAAGAGGCCTCTCTAGCAAAGCTGGTGTTAGGAAAAGTGCTGGATTTGTTCGTTTTTTTTAGAAAAATAATATCAATCTGAATGTTTCTTTAATGTGATGCTGACAAAGCAGCTGAGATGGGATTTATTTGAGTGAAAACCTGCAATTCGGCAGGAGTTTCTGGACATAGTGTTAACTCCCTGCTCATAAGGAAAGGTGAAATTGACCTCAGTTGTGGTGCTTGTTCTCAAGTGCTTGAAGAGCCTGAGCAGCCCTTGTGCCCTGGGAAAGCAGGGCTGGGGAACGTCTCATCGCAACATCCCACTCTGCTCCCGGCAACTTCCACCTCTTCCCCTCGTGGAGCCATTTCCCTGCGGTTCCCCAGCCCGGCCGCAGGCCCCTCCCAAAATCCCGCCTGGGTCTTGCCACTTCTCCCACCCGCAACACAACCAGACAAGCCACACAGTCAGGTTTTTAAAACGGGGCCTTTCTCCATTTTATTTTGCCCAATAAAAATCCTTCACAGTCAGGTAGAGATAGGAGAGTGAGAGATACGTATACATATAGATCTTCATATATATTTATATATATACATACCTCTGTACAGATATATATATATATTCACCGTAGAAAATCGCAAAGGCAGTAGCTCTTCACATCTTGATAACCCAATGGAAACATACAACAGACTAGCAGTAGTTTGGGAATTGTGTTATAGTTTTAACAAGAATTTCCGAAATGGATACACCTTTGTTGTACAAAAATCCCAGAACGCTGCGTTTTACCTCTTTCTTATTCAACCTCTTGTGTTTAAAAACACTGACCAGAGGCAAAGTCAAGACAACGGTGTTTGGAAGTGACCAGTGGATAGGAGAGACACCCAACCTTACGGAGTTCTTTTTTAAATAGTTTATTTTTTAAGTATATATATATATATATAATTTTTTTCTTTTCTCATTAAACGCAGTTCGGGGAACCAGCAACAGTCAACGCAGAAACAAAACAGTAACGCAGTCGAGTTCAGAACACTTCTGGTTTGAATTCACAGTAAGAGGAGAGAGAGACCGAGGCGTCAAGAAACAAACAAGAGGAAAGAAAGCACAAGGCTGGGACTGAATTTACAGTCAGGTAGGTCTCCAAAACATTGGACGAAGGATCTAATGCAGAGGTCCTACACACAGACACAGCCTGCAGCTCACCCAGCGGTGGAGCAGCGGCGGGGAGCTCTGTCTGCTCCTCCGCGGGGCTTTTATTGCTGGTGAAATCAGACAGCAGGCTTGCTCGGGAGTCCCAGCTGGCCCAACCTGACGTTCTCCCATAGGGGAGCTGGGTTTTGAGGGGACACCTATTGATCTGTTGGAGAACAGACGCAGAAGACAGGCAACTAAGCAACGTGCATCGATTCAGGATGAGGAAACCCTCACAAGCGTACTGCCCGGTGCAAGGCAAAGACCAAGAGGGGTTCCTCTTGGCTCACAGCGTTTACCAGGTCCGAGTGAGTGCAAACGAAGACACCTTGGAGGAGCTCCAGCCCTGGGCTGGGCTCTGCGGGGACACCGCTGCGTGGAAAGGGACTGCATAGACACATTGGCCGGTTGTGCAGCATTTTTTTGCACCGGTGGTGGAACATTTCTGCACCGGTGGTGGAGCCCTGCCTGCGCATGTTTTGCTCCCTTCGGCCGCTGAAAGGGAACCCACGTGCAACCCATGGGGGAAAGGGGACCTTCTGCTCTGAGAGGGCTCCTAGGACAGCCTGGGTTTCAGGAACAGCAGAGCCAGCGCCATGGTCTCCCACTGGTGTTTGGCTGTCACTGAACATGACTCTGTGATCTCAGATGCCCCAGGGGACCCAGTGGCTCCCATGTGGGTGAGCTAATGGAGAAGACCTGCTGCCAGACCCAGTAACAGTCATGGGATGGGCACCAGAGGGGGGATGGACCACACCTCCTGGGCACCCAGACTGGTGGCCTGCTGGATATGGGCAGCTTCAGGCTCTCTGGGTGAATGGGAATCACCAAGCTTAAACTGTTGGTGATTATTTGGAGCCAGACTGGGCCTCACATCCCTTTCTGAAGGAGGAGACCCCAGGGCTGGAGCTATGAAGGTATTCAAGGGAACATTGGCTTGCCTGCAGGTATCAGAGTTGGGAGTAGTCCCTTTTAAATCTCTCTAGAAAAACCTATTGCTTTGAGACAGAAAGCAAAGACTTTCTGCCTGAGAAAACAGATCTGTAAAAGCCATGAAAACACAACCCTGTGTGTTAGAGGTTGTCCCAGGCTCCAGACCTGACACAATCCCCTTCATTGGGAGAACCAGGGAGGAGGCTTATCCTGGAAATGCAGAGGCTCATTTCTGGTGTTTCTGGCAGTTCCATGCTGGCACTGCCAGCATGGAACATCCTACTGGGAAGCCAACATCTGTAAACAACTGAATGTGATCCCAACCTCTTAATACACTGGCAACCAGTTGTCATGGGTACTGTGTGCCTGAAGAGACCAGGGATACTCATACACCCCTCACGCCTCTGTCTTTCCAGTGGGTGGAAGGACCAGGGAAGCCCAGGGAAGCTGGCTGGGTGTGCTCTTGCAATGGTGTGAAGCCCCATGCAGTCATCTCAAGTGATTGCAAGCCATGGGGTTGTCCTTCACCTAGAAGCAAGATTGCTCTTGGAGGTAAAGCAGGGCTGATCTAGCTGACCTGGGAATGACAGAGAGAAGAGGTGGGGACCAGTAGACTAGAAATCCCCTCTGAGGGCAAGTTGGGACACATCACTCTTAGTCGGGGCTTTGGGCATCAGCTCTGACTTGGTAAGACGTATCTGTGAGAGTACTGGGAGAGGCACTGACTGCTCCTGGGACAATGAGGGTGGTAATGATCTAAAAGAAAGCAGGGGAGTCTGGAGAGCTTGGGCAGAAGAGAAGCAGGACACAGGTAACCTGATGAGCAGATCTTTAGCAAGGGGTCTTGATGAAAAGTAACTCTAGAAAGTAACTTTCAAGGTTTAGCTGAAGGGTTGGGTTAGAATAATGGCAAGTTGGACCTGCTGCCATTTGGGCAGAGGCGAGGGCTGTCACTGCACATCAGCAGGATTTCATGGTCTTGGTAGGAACAGAGCAGAGAAGGCTTAGCACAGCTGGGGAATGGAGGAGTGGTGAAGGGGTATTATGTGCTCAAGGCCCAGACCCACCCAAGCACCCATCGGGGAGTACAGATCTGCCACTGGTCCGTGCCCCACTTGCCAAGGTTGGAACCAGGTTCAAGAGCCTTCATGGAGCTAAGGTGGGCAGATATGCCTTCAGCACCCCACACAGAAAAAGCAAAGACCATTGTGTCTTCACCTCAGAAGATGGTTTCCTGGTAAGGAGGGTGCTGAGGATGCCTTGTGGTGAGCTGGGGAGAAGACAGCAAAGGGGCAGCCAGTAGGACCACCAGGTCTCAGGATACACATTTTTCCTGACCAATTCACGCTGACTGTAGCAACGTCTGCTGCTAAAGCGTAGGAGACTTGTGGCCCTGAAGACAGGTGTAATGGCTTGACATGCATCCCCTCTTCTCCCCAAGGAAAAATGGGAGCTGCATCCATCCATTCTGCCCCCTGGGAACAGGCCCTGGTTCACACTCTCCCTGGGCAATGCATGGAGCTAATTGGCATGGCCATGGGGGATACTGATATAACCAACTGGGGACAATCAGCTCAACTCCTTTCTACCCTGTCCTATCTAGCACAGGAAAGGCCTCTCATGACCTTGCAAACATTCCCAGGTGGGACACCTAGGAATCCAAGCCCTCTCCTGTCCCCTGCCAGCTCTTGTTCCCCCTTTCCAGTCCACACCGGCTTCATCTCTCCCCAGGAAAGCTGGGAGGCAGCTCCAAGCATGCAGCCCTCTGGAGATCTTTGGTCATGTTGCTTGTGAGCTCACTGTCTTGAGCAAGCTATAAAGTGACACTTCGAGGGGCAGGAGTGCGGTGGGTTGTTCCTTTCCATGGGCAGAGTGCATGGGCAGCAGGGCTGAGGGGGGACACTGCTGAGAACCACCAGCCTTAACCAGGGGACAATTGCAAATCCTGGCTCAGGATGACAGCAAGCATTAAAGCAGGACAGAGTGACAGCAGGCTACTCTGTAAGAGCCCGTTCCAAGCTAATTGCCTTCCTGGGAGGTCCTGACACCACCACCACCCCTCCTTTCATCCCCCCATTTCCACTGCAGCCAGCAAAAGCTCAGGGAGTGCTGAGCATTCTCCACGTAGCCCTCAGTGCTTGAATGCAGCATCGGCTGCTATGATCGATCCCGCTTACCGATATAGAAGCCACAGAGCTTTCTTGTCTCTTCATTTAATCATTGTATATACAGAGCTGGGCTGTTATTTACATCCAAGTACACTTGTCTCCGTATAACGTAGCAGCATAGGAGCAACAATTAGATTCCTATTTTGAGTGCAGAAGCCCGGAGGTGATCTCCCTCCGGCGTGACGCCAGCGACAGCAAGACAGTGCAGCCGGCTGCCACGAGACAGTGGCAGAAGCTAAGTGGGACTGTGTGAAGCACAACAACGCACCATGGTTGTGGTGTTCACACCCCGGGGCGAGACAGGAGTGCTGACAGCGTGAGGGGAACTAGCCCAGCCAGGGCAGCATCTTACAGCAACAGCTACCAACCTTGAAATGATGTTGGAGCAAAGCAACCCAACTCACAGCAAGTGGCAAGAGGGACTGCTTAGACCTTCCCTGGCACCAGGATAGCCTGCTTAGCCCAAATCATCAATGATGGAAATTGCTGGAGCTGATCAGTGTCCTCTGTTTGCTCACGTAATGACAATATGGACATGCCTGGAGCATGACTCTGTTGCCTGAACATGGGTGATGTGCCACTAGAGATGCTCCAGGTCTTCCCGCTACTGGCCTGGCTCTCCCATAGGTCTTGGATCATGTTTGCCAGCCCCATGTATCAGGTATCCCAGAGCATCTCTAAGGTCCCTGGACCCCATGTGTGGGCAACTGACCTGAGACCCTTGCCACCACAGCTTTTGCTGTTGGCCAATGGCAAATTATAGGTGATGTTGTTTCAGTGGAGAGACTAACCACATGCAAGATTTTGAGGGCAGTACTTGGAGAATTACATGTGAGCCAGTATGTCACGCTGAATCCCATCAGCTTGAGAGCTGGCTGAGCAGAGGAGGAGACAGCTGGGTTATAGTCAAACCCAAGTTGTGAGGTGAGTTTCATGGGACAGAAATATTTTATCAGCACTGCCTGAGCCTCCAAGACATAAGATGTCAGCTTCCTTGGCCCTTCCCAGGATATGTCATCAAAACGACAGTCTGGCACCCCTTGGCTATCTTGCTCCAAGGCTAAAACCCCAGGGCCTCAACACACACCAAGCTTGTGATGGGAAACTTCATCCAGTCAACAGGTAAAAGGGTTACGATCTGGAAAGAGCCAGATGAGCTCCCATTTGTGCCAATTCTGAGCACAAACAACAGGAACCCATGTGTCCCACCATCATTTTGCCCCATCCCTGCTAAGCAAAGGATAGTCACCTCCAAGAGAGGCTGGTTACCAGCATGTGGCCACACAGTGCTAGCACATGGGAGAGGACATGATGGGAAGCAGTGCATCCAGTTGTGGGGAGGATTCTTGAAGAGCAGGAATTCTTCATGGCAGTTTGACTGGGGCACTTGCCAAAACATCTGTATTTTATGTCACTGTAGGACAGGAGGGGTGGTTTCTGCAGGATCATTGAATGCTTGGGGGATGCTAGGTTCACCCCAGGAGACGGAAAACCATCATCAACAGCACAGCATCTTAATGGGTGTCTGCAAAGCTCTGTTATCTGGGGAATGGCCACAATCGAGGTTTCTCAGATCTGGATTGAAACTCTAGATCAAAATGATGCAGTGAACAAGACAGTGAAGGGAGCATACCTTTCCTCCTCCAAGGTGAAACATCTCTCCTTGCCACCCCTGCTCCATCCCAAGGAGCTCTGCAGTCCCGGATGGATGCACTGTGAGGCTATTGAGTCCCTGGGTAGCCCAGTACCCTCCAGCAGTCAGACAAACCCGTATGCCTCCAGGCTTCCCTGGGTCTATTAAGACACATTCATTTCTGGCACCAGTGCAGAAAAGATCTAGGAAAAAGCTGAGGGAGCAAACCTGGCTTGTTGGAGGGCTTGGCTGATTGCTGCTGACTGGATCCAGGCATGCGGGAAGCCCCTGCTTCTCCTGCCCGTGGATTAGCAAGGAGCTCTGTTGAGAAGGTATCCCAAAGGGTGACGTCGGTGTCCATTCCTCTTAAGTGTTAACGCAGTGCGGAACTGCAGTGTACACTTCCTCAACAGCAGATCCTTGAAACTCAGTCACTCTGGGTATTTTTGAGCCACCAACTGAATGCTGGTTTCTGCGATGGTTAGTGAGAAATCAACCTCAATGTCAGCAGGGCCAGAAGGAGCAGAGGTGGAAGTGCCCTTCCAGGTTATTGGACCCATCTTATGATGAGGGCACTTGCTGTTGGGCTTGCTTTTCATGTGGTTGCCTCAAAAAACCACACAACCATCTGAAACTAAGCCTCTTGCAATTTTCTATGCTTTGCCCTTTTGCCCAAGGACTGCAAAGCCCTTCACAAGCACAGATGTCTCACAACTGCTTTGGGAAGGAAGACAGCGTGGGTTTATCTGATGTGGAAAGAGAGGCACAGAAAGACGAGATTACATGAGACACCAAATCTCCAACCCTGACATTGCGGGATGTTTGACTCTGTCTCAAAGGCCCGGTGTATGAAATGCAGGAAGCTCTAGGATTTGCCCGGCCAAGTGTAAGTTTGTGCAGCACATGTGAGTATCTCCCTTGGCATGGCAAAGTCTGCTGCTGGGTGAGGCTGGCAGACAGCTGTACTCCTTCCTCGGTGGGGTGCACGGGCTGATATCCAAGAGCACTGGAGTGTCTGAAGGATTCATCGTGTGACTCCTCTCCACACCCTTCAGGGGTAAGACTTGACCTAGTCCCCCCTTTCTGTGCCTGGTCCTGGGAGGGGGGCTTAGCCTGAGCTGCTCTGATGTTTTCCAGGCTGATGGGTTGTGTCTTCCTCCAGCTCCAAAGGCACAGGCAGAAGTGGCAGGAAAAGCCAGGTGCATTCAACTAGGGTCTTGAAATACTCTGGTCTTATCACGCATCTCCATTTTCCACGGCTCCAGGAATTGCAGCCAGCCACCAACAAACAGTTTCTGCCCAGTAATACTGTCTGTTGACCTTGGCTGGAGGTTGGTGGGACTAACTAGAGTCTCCTCTCTCCTGCTTAGCTTCTTTACTCAGTCTGGAGCTCACCACAACAATGTTTGATCCCAACTTGAAGGTCAGACCTGGTGATGGAGAGGGGGTAGCTTTTGGCGAAGCAAACAGGGAAAGTGAGTAGCTTCAGGGCTTTTTGTCTGGAAGGTCTTCAACCCCTTAACACCCTGAGGTTCTTTGTTGGCATGCAGATGAAATGTGATCTGGCCAATCTCTCCCTGGAGTCACCTCACAGACATTCCAGTGCTTATCCTAGCTTTGTTCTTCTAGCTGCTCCCTAGAACAAAGAGCCAAAATTTCCACTTGCGTTGATCCTTTGGCCACTGCCCAGTCAGTGAAAACTCCACTTTGCAAAATTTTTTACCTTTTGCTATGGACCACAGTAAAAAAGTGTCCATGAAAGGGAAAGCCAAACCCACCTTTTAAAGCTGGATGCTGTTTTTTGATGTCTGCGCCATTCTCGGTGACTGTGCATACAGGGTGTGGTTATTATTCTGCCAGGGCATAAGCACTTGCAGGATCTTAAGCATTTTCCCTTCTTGCGACTGCTTCTGTGCTCAGAGATAGTTGCTGAGTATTTTCTTAAGCTAGGCCTGTGTTATCGCTGTCCCTGGAATGTGTGATGCCACGTGGGATCGCTCTGGGTGCTGTTTGAAATGGCTGTACTGAAGGCTAATGCTTGCCCCGTTGCAGTCTAGTGGTAATGCTGATATGTGCTCACTGCAGCTCCTGAGTGAGGCTCGGGTGCCACTTCTTAAGTAGACCCTGGACCAAAAGAGTGCACTGAAGCGTCATTCATTTGGGAATGGGGCAGCACAGTTACCCATTGTTGGGGCAAATTGCTAAAGCTTCAGTTTGCATAAACGTCCCGCAGACTTGGAGGCTTCCCCAAACCTTGATTCCATTGGAGTTTGGGAAGTAAAAGGGCCCTCAGGAAGGGCAACTAGCTTGGATTTCCAGGTTTTTTTCTTGCTGTAGCCAGCTTGAGTATATGCTAAGTATAGGGGGATCAAGGCAGAGGTGGGAGGGCATTTCTGCTCCCAGGGCTGGTCATAACCCAGGAGAGAAGTGGAACTGCAGGAGGAAACCACAATGAATTGAAAACACAGCATATGTCAAGCTCTGCTGAGCTTCCAAAGAGGCTTCTGCTGGGGAATCATTCCATGTTGGCTTATGTTACCAGGACAGGCTCATCCTGCTCCTCAAGGATGTCCTAACCTCTTGCAACCATGGCAGACATGGGCTGGCAAGAAGGAGTCATCTGGTAGAGATATGTCTGGTTTCACTGAAATCAGTGGCCAAACTTGCACTGACTTCACTAAGACCACCGTCTAGACAGGATACTTGATGCAGAACAGTGAGTTTGCTCATGATCCCGAGAGATTTTCTCCATAGCCAATGTGGCTAAAAATGCTCTGAAAAAAAAACACCTGCCACTTTGAACTGTTTTGCTGCACTCAAATACTTGGAAAACCAAAGAAAACAAATAGAGCCCTCCAAAACAACCAACCGAAAAGGGGTGAATTGTAGGAGAGGGGATGGCAGCCTCTAGCGAAGTAACAGTCACGGCAGATTACAAAAGAGCCAATTGACCCTCACCAGCTTGACTAGGAAAAAACCCAAAAGAGATGTCGCATTATTGATAGAAAAACAACGCACATCCACAGTTATTTTACCTACAGAGCACAGAAGTATAGAGTAAGGGTGACAGAGCTTGGTGCGAGTGGACTCACACTGCTCCTACGGTAGCGTATTATCCTTCGGAAGATCACTGGCTTGAGTAGGTAGTACATGCACAGCAATAAAAAACTTAAGTTGTATTGTCTTGGTCCCACCTCAGATCTCGGTGGACTCTATTCGCTCGAGTCTGGAGGGAGTCCACTGTTTTTTCTCCTCGGTGTGTGGGGGGCTGGTGGCCTTTGTGTTCATCTCGTTCACCTTGTGCTCCAGGAGCTGATTCTTCTGGTACATCTCCACGTAGTTCAGTTGCAGCTGCTTCTGGTACTTGATGACTTTCTCCTTTTCTTCTTGCCATGTGCGCCGCTCCTCCTCAAAGTCCATCACTTGCTGCTCCCGCTGCTGCCGTTCCAGCTTCAGCTCCGTCTGGAGCCGCTCCACCTCCTTTCGCAGTGTGTTGACGCTGTCCTCACTCTGCCGCTGCATCTTGGCTTCGTCACTCTCACAGGCCAGTGGGTCCCGCAGCTTCTCACCAAGGTCCCCACCAAAAGGCCCTGGAGGTCCCATGCTGGCAAGTGTCCGCTTCAGGCCGGAGACCTCCAGCTCACAGTGGTTAAGTTTTTCCCTCAGCACCTGGACCTCGCTCATTTTCCGCTGCAGCTCACTCTCACAGATCTCCAAGTTGACGCTCTTGGAGCTGTAGGAGTCCTTCAGGGTGAGAATCTGCTCCTCCTTCTCCCGTAGGAAGTTCTTACCTTCCTTGAGCTGTGTCCGCAGTCCCACAATCTCGTTCAACTTCTGGGAGACATCTGCTTGGGAGTCCTTCAGCTGTTGCTTGAGCAGGGAGATCTCACCTGCCTTCTGGCACACCTGTGAGGAGAACATCCATGAGGCAGGAGGAAGGCAGTGAGGAATCACCACTGCTGCTTGTCCCCTGCACTGCCCATGAAATGTCTTCATGGCCTCCCATTGGCAGGAGGCTCAGGTAATGGAGGGAACAGCCAGCAACATTGCTCAAGGACTGAGCTCCAGCCTTCACCAGGACCCAGACCATGCCAAAGACTGTCCCCACATTTGTGGGGGAGATTTGGTGTTTATTCCTGGCTCTTAGGGACCTGATGCTGTTCCCAGCTGGAGCTGACCAAACAGCTAAGCTAAGTTCACCAGTAGTGAACAGACACTGCTTCCCTCCCTGCATTCATCTTACTTACCAAACCACAAGCCTGTCATGTTGACCCCAAACCCTCTGCTCTCAGAAGGAGTTTTCCCACTGCCCTCAATGGAGTCTGGACCTTGAACAAGCCTGAGACAGAAATATCTCAGACCCAGAGACTGCCCAGGCTCTCCCTGAGCACTGGGAGTGTAGGACAGGATGCAGAGACAGTAGAGGCAGAGAAATACATGCTCAAGAATGGCTTGGATAGGAGGAGAACATCCATGAGGCAGGAGGAAGGCAGTGAGGAATCACCGCTGCTGCTTGTCCCCTGCACTGCCCATGAAATGTCTTCATGGCCTCCCATTGGCAGGAGGCTCAGGTAATGGAGGGAACAGCCAGCAACATTGCTCAAGGACTGAGCTCCAGCCTTCACCAGGACCCAGACCATGCCAAAGACATAGAGCTTGTCCCCACATTTGTGGGGGAGATTTGGTGTTTATTCCTGGCTCTTAGGGACCTGATGCTGTTCCCAGCTGGAGCTGACCAAACAGCTAAGCTAAGTTCACCAGTAGTGAACAGACACTGCTTCCCTCCCTGCATTCATCTTACTTACCAAACCACAAGCCTGTCATGTTGACCCCAAACCCTCTGCTCTCAGAAGGAGTTTTCCCACTGCCCTCAATGGAGTCTGGACCTTGAACAAGCCTGAGACAGAAATATCTCAGACCCAGAGACTGCCCAGGCTCTCCCTGAGCACTGGGAGTGTAGGACAGGATGCAGAGACAGTAGAGGCAGAGAAATACATGCTCAAGAATGGCTTGGATAGGAATCAATTTACAGATTAAAATATTTAAACTTAGGCCTCTATTTGGGTGCTGTGGAGATCTAGGAAATACAGTCCATGGAGCCTGGAGAACAAGTCAAGATGTCAACAAATGTAGGTGTCTACAAATTTTGGGTATCTTGATGCACAAACTGAATCCCTGTCTTTACGTCGATATCACTGGGTTAGCTCTTTCAGACAGAACTATAGCAGTGAACCAAATAATCGAAAGCCCATATGCAGTTTTACTGGTGCAAAATCAGGGAACTTTCCAGACCTTACTTGTTGGAAGAAACAAAAGACCTGGTCAGAGCAGCTGGTCAAAGGAGGCATCGTGAGGGACGATGCAGCCTGCTTGTTCTGGGATACAACGTGCAGAGATTTTACAGCAAGCATCTAATGAGCTCTGCTGAACATCTGCAAATAGCACATTTCAGAGTCTAATTAATCCCAGCTTCATTGACTTTTCATCAGGATTAGCAGAATAGGGTCTTCTTG
Organism: Calidris pugnax; assembly: GCF_001431845.1. Taxonomy (NCBI): domain Eukaryota; kingdom Metazoa; phylum Chordata; class Aves; order Charadriiformes; family Scolopacidae; genus Calidris; species Calidris pugnax. Next base: position 12,581,103 of record NW_015090793.1, read on the forward strand.
ATTCTAGAGCTAAATGTTGCCTCTGTGCTCTTAATATATTTAAAGTTTCTAGCCAGTCCATGAAAGGATTAAAATTCTTCACATGATCAAGCTGAAAAAAAAATGTTAGCACTGGCTATACAAACAGACTTTGATAAACTGTTCTAAAAATAGAAACAGTAGAAAAAAATATGTAAGACTCAAAAGGAGAACTAGAAGGAGGAATTTGCCTTTCAGCCTTTTAAGAGAGATAAACTTATTAGTAACTGAAAACAGTGTGTTACAATGGAAAGCATGAGGTAGACTTGGCTATCGGTATAATTCTTAGCTCACTTGCTTTATATCTTAAATAAAAGAAAATCAAATATTTGAAAAGCAGTTTCAAGGTTTGGCCAAACACAAATGTTAGAAGAATTTAATTAAAATAGACTTAAACCTATTTTTGGTGGGCACAAATACCTGTACAGAAAGACCTGTATTCATTGAAACTGCATTCAAATGTCACATGTTGGAGTGACCTGACTGGGACACCAAATTATTAACCAGCATAGGAGGTATGCACAAAAATATTGCACTCATTTTAGTTTTATTTAAAACTATAGGCTTGGGACTCAGATAAATGAAGAGGTAACTGAAGTGTCATCTGTTACTTGGAGGCTACCAACCTACAGCCATTGTCTGTAGGGTCCACTTAGGGCACATGGGATATGTTTTGGGGTATCAGACCCCTCAATGAGAACCTCACTCAAGGTCTGTTACAACAAAGCTCTTACCTCCCACTTGGTCTCTTCAATCTTTGGGAGAAACTCAGCCTGTTCCTTCTTGAAAGCTACAAATTTCTTCTCCAGCTCCTCTCGTTGCTGGAGGAGTTGTCCCATATCATCTTGGAGTTTTTTTTTCTCTTGCTGGAGCTTGAAGATTTGGAGCTGCAAGGCTTGCTGAGCCCGCTGCGCCTTTTTGGACACCTGTTGCAATTTGTTGGCATAGTTTTGCCTCAGGTCCTCCATTTCCCTCTCCCAGATCTTCTGCTTCTCCTCGAACACTTGGAAGATGGCTGCCTCACTTTTGTCCAAGTTCCTTCGCATCTGGAGGACCTCCTGCTCCTTCTCCCACAGCCGGTCTTCCAGGTCTTGAATGATGTCGTCTGTTGAAGGCGAGTGGAAAGGCATCGTTTCATTGAGATGGTTCAGTCTGTTGAACGAAGAGGTGCTCTTGCTTGAAGACCGCCCGCTGTCTGAGGTAGATATCCCGTTGTATCCCACAATGTTCTTGTCCACGTAGGTTGTACCGATGCGGTTGATGTGGCTCGTGGAGGCACTCATTGGACCCACGTGCTGGCTGTAGCCTGTCCCATATGTGGGCAGGCTCGTTAACGAGTTACGGCCTGAATCCGAAAGACCCCCCACTTGGTTTGTAGTCCTGTTAAGGCTGCTCTTGTCGAGTCCACTTTTGGGTGCGGATGGGCTATTGCTGTTGGCATGGTTCAAGCTCTTTCTGTTCTCTGTCACCCCGTTGCTCTGTGGCGGGCAGAGGTTCTGCATGGAATGGAAGTTTTTAGGAACTACTGGTTTAAAGGCTGAGGGTCTAACTAAGGGCTCATTGCTCTGCAAAAGGAAAAAGGACCACGCATCAAACATAGCATAGCTTGGTAATAACACACAAAAGAGACACATCAGCACAGGCTGGGGCTGATGGAGCTAAGATGTCTTGGGCTAGCTCCATATTTCTCAGCCTTATTACACCCTGGGCCATTTGGGATTTAGCACGAGGGACCTGTGGTCTCTTGTACGGCAATGCTTTGTCTTTCCTCACCCCAACTGAAAAAAAAGCAAACCTCACTCACCCCAAATCTGCATGATTTTTCCCTAGAATACTCCTTGGTTCCTCTTAGTGCTTTTTTGCAAGAAGGAGGGATGCCACCTGTCTACCAGACCCGATTAAAACAACTCTCTAATTTTGGCAGATTATATTTTGAAGGACTTCTAGTATTGAGGGTGCATTTCCCTTTTGCTGAAAACTGAATTGAACCCTTGGATTAGCAGCTGTTCTGCCTCAGGAGCATCACATTTCCCTCCAGCCAGCAGTGATCACTCCCCTGTGTGGACATCATGTCCTGGTCATGCTCAGACAGGGATAGGTAGGAGCTGTGACCCCAGCAGCCACACCAGGCAAGGAAAATGCTGAAGCTGCTCAGCATTTGAATGATTGTGTTTCCTGTGGCTATAAGCAGTGCTGGAGGGAGAATAGCAGCTGTAAAGGATTTAGAAAGGATTTTAAAACCTTGCACATTCCTCGTCCATAAATGCACCTACAGAAACAAAATTACCCTAAAAATGGGACTGAGACTCCCCTTCTGCAGATGGGGTTTCAGGTGAAAATTAACCCAGAGGAAGCCACCTTCTATGAGTAGAGATATTTTGAAAATGCCTTCCAGGAGAGAGAGAAGGAGCCCTAGTGAGTAAGCAAGCTCGGAGACCAAAAACCTGGCCCTGGCATGCTGGACTGAGATGAACTACAGGGGTCAGTGGATTAACAACCCAGGAGACAAGGCCACAAAATGCTGCAAAAATAATACCGCATAAGGCAGTGTCCCCAGGACACAAATTATGGAAGTCACTGGAGCAGAGCAGAAGGCTGTATAAAACACCACTAGCTCTGGGGCTCTGCTCCTCCAGACGTGGGAGGTGTTTGCTCCCTGTAGCTGATATAAGCCATGAGGACTGAGCTTGGATGGGCGATAGAACTTACAGGGGTAGTTTTCAAGCCTTGTCAACTTGTGCCTCACAAGAGGGGATTTTGAATAGATGCTCACAGTGTCTTTCAAGCAACACCTTTTGGTGAGAGTGGCCTGTTGGAGATTGGCTATAAATGGCACAAAACATAAGAGTGGGACTCAGATGCTAGACCTGCCAAAATGAGAGCCAATTCCAGTTCCCTCCCCATCAGTCAGGGAGGTAGGCACAGCATCTTGGGTACACTGGAATAGCCAGTGACTTAAAAACAGACTTAAATGAGCTGGAAACTTTGCTGCGGAAGACTTGTTATCATGGGTTCCTCAAGAACTAACATTTCCCTTTGCTCAACCCCCTGAAAGTAATAAGAATTATATTATCTGTACATAAAAATGATGTCATCTACAAAATAAGAATTAGACTATCTGTCAGGATTGCACTGTTGCCCAAGGCTTCCTGATCTGTGGTTCTACAGATGTGCCATGGCCATCATGCTGTTCCAGGAGGAGGGGATTCTCACCTGGTCTAGTTTGCCGGAGATTGGCAATATCTTTGGTGGGTTACTGGGCTCTCGGTATTGGGGAGGAGGCGGCATGTTCTTCTCGTTGTTGGTGGTCACATTCCCACAGATGTCCATCTTCACCTTCTCATTCTTGCGCAGGTCGCCATTGATGTAGAGAGAATTGGAGACCTTCTCTGTCTTGTATGTCTTCTCCTCGCCAGAGTAGCGGTTGGAGATCTCCCGCGTGGAGTACCCGTTGCGAGACCCCTCTGTCTGCCGTCCGCTGCTCTGCGTCCGGGTCCCCACGCTCTTCATGGCGAACTCTTGGTCATTGGCGACTCCGCTGCCCACGCTCCCCATGGTGCTCTGGGAGATGGGTTGGGATGGCCGGTGAGCAAAAGTGCGGAAGTTCTCCGGGCTGGGGTAGGTTGAGTCACTAAGAACAGGCAGTGTCTCTAGCGTGGCCATGGCAGCGCAGAAGTGAGGTGGAGGCACAGGTCAGTGACACTGGGAGAAGGAGGAAAAGGAAAGGACTGTTAAGGAGATGCCTTTTATCTACCATACCCTTTGCAGATCGGCATTGTGTAGAGAAGAGTAAATCTCTTGGCTGGGTGATGCAAGGACAGAGCTGTCATTTCTCAGTATATGGTATGGAGCAGATGATGGGGATGTCCTCTTCTCCGTGACCCCTAGACCCTCTTGGAGGAGCAGTGTGCACTGGTCCCCCTAATCCCACTCACGCTATGCAAAATAGCTGCTCTTAAGCCTCTCAGTCCAAGGGTTGGGTGCTCTCAGGGAGGGGGTTGCATGGGTTTTAGTGGGCCAGGAAGGCTGCTTTTTTTTTGTCCCAGAAACCCTTAGTTCTGGGTTTCCCAGGATAAACCATCCTGGCAGCATGGCAGAGTGGGGACTAAAGCAGAATTTAGAGGCAGTGGGAGGTGCAGGTTTTCCCCTGGATAAAAGGGGGATAATAAAAACAATGCTCTTTGGAGAGAGGTTCAGAGATGAGGGGGCTCAGGAAGGGTCAGCAGGTAGGGGAGATGGAGAAAATCCCCATTTCAGTGGGATTTTCCCTATTCTTGGAGTAGGGCTGTTAAATCAGCCCTTCCCAAGTAAAGCAGGAGAGCTGGGTTTATTTCCCTGGAGAGTTAGCTTAGGTCTAGAGCTCATCTCCGATGTGGTGTCTCATGGGGTCGTGCTATTTACACTAATAATGGAATGGAAAAGAAAAATTAAAAAAGGTTAAAGCGGGGTCTGTGCTGCTTGACTTCACTTTTATTAAATTGTGTTTCTGGAGGCTTCTGCCGGGTGCACTGCCTGTACCCTCCTCCCTTTTTCCAGTGTCCTGATCGTCTATGAAAAACTGCCCTGTTCGAAATATGGCCCAAGTATTGTGGGGCTGGTGGACAGACCTAGCAAAAGGCTATGCCAGAGGGAGAAGCATAGAGCTGATACCTACAGCGAGCTGGCAGAGCTGCTCTGGGGCAGAGCAGGGTAGGAGGTGGTCACAGAGGGAAAAAGTGGTTTAAGGAGGGGCCGTGGTGAAAGCCACTATCCCAGCTGAACTCCTCTTGAGGCATGAAGGAGTCTGTAGTCTGACACACACCAGATATACCCCATCACGGACAGGGGACAAAGTAGCTGTGAGACTGAGGAGAATCTGCCTGATGGTGTAACCTTCTCCATCCCCTTGGACATCACCCCACCCATGGAGGGTTCCCAGGGGACTTGCCCAACTGAACCACCAGCAATATGAAGTGATGGGTGAACATTTTGTGGTCACTGCTGATGACCTTGCTGTAGCTTGCACCTTTGTCCCTCAACAGAGATGTCTCCATGTCACACACTGGTTGAGGTCTAAAGGCTGAGCAGCAAACAAATATCGCACAAGCATCGCACGATGTGGTGTGGGGACCCCCCTACAATCAAAATGCATAACTGTTTACCAGTCATAAGTAACAAAACCTCCACCAGCAGAGAGGAGTGTCCAGGTCTGGTCATGCATCTGACCTGTGACATTTGGACAAGTCTCTCTCCAATGCACTAAGCAGGACTTACAGGCTCATGACCCCATTGCACCCTAAAGGCACTTTCCAAAGAACAACATGATAGACAGTTCACAAGTGCATGACGCCCAGGGATTAATCTAGGTGGGCACCTTGAGACTTGGTTGAGCTGTGGAGCGATGAGGAGGGATGGAGACTGCCCATCTGAAGCCACAGTCAGCCCACAGTGCCTTTGAGTTTTATTAGTCAAGGGAAGATATTTTGTTGTGCTAATTTAGGAATAGCCTGCCTTTCAGTGACTTTGGGATCTTTATAGGCTGTGTCTTTTTTTTATGGGACACCAGCCACCACAGGAGGGATGTGCTGGAAGCTCTCGGCTCCAGACAAGGGAAAGGCAGTGGCTGCATTGCCTCCACGCAGTCCTCCCTGGCCCCATTCAGCTGGCTGAGGAGAAATCCAGGTTACCTTTTTCCTCGCTGGGTAAATTCCACAGTGACATTTGCACATTTACATTGACTTTTCGAGGGCAGGATGAGGTCACTGGAAAGTTTGATATTTAAAAAAAAACCCCCCGAAAGTCAACACAACAATGAGCAGGGAAGGCAAGCGTCCTTAGCCCACTGAGAGCCATAGCCTGGATAGAGATGGGGCAGTGACCTGCTGGACACCTCTGAGAGCTGCTCAGTGCTGTGGCATCTCCACTGGGGACTCCTGGCTCCCAGGCAGTGGTTTTCACGTCAAGCAGGCTTCTGCTTAAACCCATGTCCCAAGTCCACTGGGATGTTGAGCTGGTCTTTCTGCTCAGCGCCAGCAACCCAAAAGCAGGGGAGGCTTCAGCTGCCTTATTGGGATGTGGCATCGAATCTACACCACAGGGCCAGACTCTGAAAATGGACCTTTTCCCATGGTTTGTGGGGTTTTTTTGGTGGGTTTTTTTTAAATTTTTTTTTTTTAATCTCCTAATGGGGTATCAGCCAAGAAAATATTCTGGAAAAAATGGTTATTAGCTTGTGTTTACTGTAAACCCGGGATCTGATAAACAGAGCATACGGACAAGCATTACACATATGTTATTAAGGAGATTCCAGAAGTGCCAACGGATCCCTGACAGTACAGTTTTGTTTGCCAAAAATGGCCACTTTTTTGAGAGCAGCAGCTCTTGCTTCCGTGTCTTGTGGCCAACTCCAGTTCCCAGTCAGGTTTTACCCGAGTCATTCCTGAGGTGAACTGTGAAATCAAGTTTCGAGCAGTGAGGTAAAGAATAATGCTGCCAGGCTCCAGCAAAGAGCCGGAGGGTCTTTTTTCTCCTTCCAGGTTTGGAGGAATGCATGATTAAAAACTTCCCCGGAACATTTCTTCTCCTTAAATCTCATAACCACCTCCCTCCCATGGGAATGTGAACCTTAACTGGGTTTACAGGTGATTCCCAATGAGAGGAACAAGCGTGCTGAGCCTGGCAGTCCGTGAACACAGGGGAACTGAGGAAAGGTAAACTGGCTCACCTTTACCAGCTTTTCACTCTCAAGTGTGTCCTTTAGAAGGAAAGACAAGTCACCTTTGAGCACAGCTGGGCTTGGAAGAGACCCCCAAACCAGAGCAGAGGGGTGAAAGCAGCTTTTCCTGCCCCATGGTGGTGTGGAGAGGCTCCAGACAGGTGGAATACCAAAGCAAGAGCTTTTAGCAACATGCCAGCCACTGCCCTTTCCAGGTGTTTTATCTTTCCAGAAGTCACATCCCACCTGCAGTGGTAAGGAAGCATGAGGACCACCTCGCTCTTCATCCACACCAGGCTCTCAAAAAGACACCAGGTCAATCCCACCTCCTGAGAAGGACCAGCTCTACAGAAATTGCTCCCAAGTGGTGTCCATCCATCACAGCAGTCACCACCTCCAAGCACCAACACTCAGCCTTTGCCGAGCTCCAGTTCCCCAGAGCCGCATGGTTACAGCAGGAACCCTAGTGAAGGGACTTTGTGCAGACACAAAGGGGGAGAAGGGAACCCTCCCATAACAAACACTGAGCTAATTTCCCATTTCCCAGCATTACTGTGTTAATAAAAGCTGAAAGGGGTTTCTTTGACTGCCTGAATCAATTCAAAGCACCCTTCCTGGTAGGCATCTCCATGCCAGCAACCTTGCCTAGGAGGGGTGTCGTGTCTTATCAGTACAGCCAGCCTCCTCCCTCTGGCTGGGCATACCAGGACTTCATGCAATGATGCAGCTCCCCACCATTTCCATGTTGCACGACCTTCCCATCCCATGCAACCACGATGGCCCCTTGGCCTTCTTCCCAGCAGCCCTGCCTTGGAGACAGCAATATTTTTATGTCCAATGCAGAAGATCTGGGGTGAGATTTCCTTTTCCCAAGCTATGGCGGGTAAACTTTTCACTTTTACCAAGTTTTCCTCTTACCAAGGTTTCCTACCATGCCTGCAGCTCCAGGGGACCCCTAGATACTATTGTAATTATAATAATCCATAAAACAACTCCTGCGTCTTCACACTTGCTTTACCCAAATGAGTTAGCAAATGCCTTCCAGTTAGACAGAAGAAAAACTGCTTTCAGATAAGGAGCTGAATGGTTAACTAAGCCAAGATTATGAAGGCCTGGCTCTGTTTCTGCCTGAGTAGGTTAATTGTTAACACTCTAGTAACAAAGGCCTTTGGGAGACATACCTAGGCACCGTGCCATGCGAGAAGGAAATCAATCACTGGTCTCGAGCAGAGCGAGCTCCAGCAAACAGCCCGAAAGCAAGGCAGTGCCTTGGCACACGCACCATCCCAGGCATGTGGTCCTGGCAGGACGGGCAGCAAAGGCATCTCAAGGTCAAAAATTCCACCCCCCACCAATTACGGTAACAGGTGTGCCCATGACCTTCAGCAGTCAGGTTTGTTTGCGTCTGTTTTAATGAGCAAGCAATTACTGACACAATGAAAACATAATCTTTTTTTCTAGGGGGCGGGAGGGGGAGGTTAGGACCTACACCTGCACAGTGTTTAGGGCTCTGGTGGCTTTCCAGTTTGTTGGCAACGGTGCCAGAGAGCTGGTATGGCTAGAGGAAAGAAATCATCACATCCTGGAGTGGTGGAGCAGGTTAGAAATGTTCTTTCAGCTTCTTCCAGAAATATACATGGAGAGGGAAGGGAAGACCAGTAATGGGTTAACAGAAAGAAGACAGCAGACCCTGTAGGGAGCAAAACCACCTGTGTCCAGTGAAGCATTAACAAGCCCTGGAGAAAAACCACCACTGAAATGCAAGACCTTCAATCAGACTGGGCCAATATATGCATGGAAGGTGTTTGAGTCTGGGTCTGAGCAATGTTGCTGAGACCTAGAGATTGTTGCTTGGGTTGGTGTGGACATCCTGTGTTCCCACAAGGCAGTCCTAGCAGTGATGGTGAGATGGGAGTCCACCTCCTGCTTCCTTCCCAGGTTTGGCAGAGTGGATGTGGGCACAGGGGAGGACCACTGTAGTGCTGGAGGGAATCAGATGGAACTGCCTCACTTCTCATTGCTCCCATCTTGCCCTGCAAAATGTGCTGCTTGCCTTAGTTCTACTAATATGCACCTCCAAGAAGATTTTTCTTTTCCTACCAGGTAGTTGCAGTCACAACCCTCTTCTCCAGGATGTGCAAACAGCCCTCGGCCTCTCTGTGCACATCACATCCTCCAAAAAGAGGATCATTCAACTACCGCTCTGCCTCCTGTGTGTCGTGGACCACCATGAATTACCTCCTTACAACCCAAACCTGGTTGAGAACACCTCCACAAGGTTCGATTCAAGAGTCAGGGACACCAGTGCTCCCCTCCCACCTGGCTCCAGTGCGCCGGCACCTCCTTTTCTCCTACACCCTTCTCAAGTTGCCTCGGTTTGAAGAGGGGAACAGAATGAGCTTTTCTTGTCTCTCACAAGCATTTTTTCAAGCCCTCAAGGAATTCTTGTGGCTCTTTTCTGCACCTCCTCCAACTCATTCCCCCCCCCTCCCCCAACATCCTGGCTTGGTGGCTGCCAGGTTTTCCTCCACTGCTGAAATACAGCATGAAACCACTTGAACCTGTCTATGAAAACATACAAATCTCAGGCTTTTCAGCCACAAGCTTTTTCCACAACCAAAATCCAGACAATGTCAGACGAACAACTTCCACCGCTTCCAAAGAACACAGACCTCTCTTTTTCCATTTACCCCTGCTGAAGGAAATAGGAGCTTTGTGAGGGAGAGCTCTACCCCCCATTCAAGGCCAAAAAGAAAACTTGGGAAGGCAGGCTGGAAGGTAAAGGAGTGCCAGATTCCTGTAGACACCTTTAGGTACCTGTTTGGCCCATGGGGTTGCTGCATGTTTGCACATCTTGCATCCATCTGTCCAAGGGCTTCAAAATTACTGCAGGGCTAGAAAGAGAGGGACAAGTTCTCCAGCAGGACCTGAGCCCTCAGTGCAAGGGCAGACTGCAAACTCCAGCAGGACATTGCCCAGCATCTTCTAGGGCACAGCTGAGCTGCACTTTGAGCCTCAGCCCCCTTTATACCATGAGAGGTCTAGGGCTGTTGGACCAAGTCACTGCAAATCTGGCTGAAGAATGCCCATCGCTACCTTTTTAAGGAGGTTTTGAAAGAGGCTCCTGGCGGTGATGAGAAGGGTGATGGCACGAGTAATGAATGCAAGTAATGCTCCAAGTCCTGCTTGGAGTATTAGGTATTTGCTTTTGTTAATGATAATGTTAAGAAGGGCTGATTTTCTAGGGCCATTCTCCAGTGGGATACATCAATGCTGCTCAGCTGTCCTGCATCTCTGCCCAGGGCTCGCAGGGAAGTGTTGATTAGGAGCTACATGATACTTTAGCTCTGGCACCGGCTTTGCACGCAAAAATGAGTGGAAAGTTGTTTTTTCTCCCCAAGACCTTGTGGTTTGAGAAAGCCCTGCAGTTTTTTCCTTGGAGCCCAGAAAATCCTCTGGGGAATGGCAGGAATTGTGGCCTGTAACCAGCTTTCCATCTAGTCCCTGCTGTAGGAGGGATCCCATCCAGATCTGCTGCTGGTCGGCTCTCTCCATGACCCAACCCAGCTCACAAATCTGGCAGAAAGTCAGCCCAAACCAACAAGCAGTTTGCTGCCGTGTGGGCAGCTTCCAGCCAATTCAGTGAAGACTCAGCCAGGACCAAAGGGCCATGATCCAAGTAGAGGAATAGAGAGCGTGGGCAGCAGCAAACCCCACCAGAAAAGGTGACCTCAGCAAGAACCAGCGACTGACTGCAGCTTGGTGTACTTTGCAGAGACCTTTGTAGCTTTTCCCACTGAGGACTGGGTATTTAACTATAAGCAAGGCAGGCATGAATTCAGAAAGCAGAGCAACACCAAAGCCATCCTAGATGGCTTCTCCTCGGAGCAACCTCCATGTGTCCTAAGGCTGTTTCCTATCATTCTGTTGCGGGCACGCAACTGCAGAAATCTACCCTGAAGCTCTGTGCTATGATCCCAATTTGTGAATCCTGCCAAGGAACATCCAATTCAGGAAGATGGGGACCATCTTATTCCTCTGTGACCCCTTGCTTTCCAAAGACACCTCTTATCCCAGTATCTGAGAGCACTGGTGGTATGCAGAGGGACCTGCAGCATCCACAGGATAACTGGGCCCAGCTAAAAGCCATCAGCCTCGCCAGTACATGGCTCTCTCTGATATGTAAGAACCATGATTTGCTTTTTTCTCCTGTAAATTGGTGGGGGTGACAGGATTCGGGGCAGGAAGGTCCCCTTTTCAGGGGCTGCACTTTCTTGGGCTGCTGTGGGAAATAAAAGCAAGCAGCTTAGAAACATTTCCTTTTCCTTTCCGCCTGCTAATGAGATAATTACAGCCTTTTGTATTCTGGGAAACTACTTTCTCATTACGGGGCTGCATCAGCTATTTACATAATAAGCCTGAAACAAAAGAGACGAGATGAAAAGACCCAGACGGCTCTTCAGGGAGAGCTGTTGCGCTGCTGAGGGAGAGCCTGTGGGATGATGGCTTTCTCCATCCCCAAGGTCCTTCTGCCGAGGTCCAGATCAGGTGGCAGCACTTGGTCCAGGATGTCCCCAGCATGGGATGTTCCTCCCTGTCAGCTGCAAGGATGTTCCTCGCTGTCAGTTCTGGGTCCCCAGAACCAGTGCAACACACTCTTACAAACCACCCACCATGATTCCCATTGCCGAAGGATTTGGGAAGGGTGGTCGTGGATTGGGATCCGGTGTGCAGGCAACGGGGAGGGCCGTGTCAGCTGTGCCCTGATGTGGTCAGCATACGTGGGGCTCGCAGCGACACCTTGGGATGAGTCCCACCACCTGAGGATGTGTTGGGTACCAAACAGGCCCATCCTGTGTCCCATTTCCTGTGTCCCAGTTTCCCCATGCTCTCAGCTGTGGCTAAGGGACATGCTGAGTATGAACCTGTCCCATCCCATGTCCCATATCCCCTTATTTGTCTATGGGACACTTTGGGTACCAGACTGTCCCATCCCATGTCCCACATCTCAATTCCCTTTTCCTTGAACTGGACACATTTGGTACCAACCAGTCCCATCCCACGTCCCAGTTCCCTGCCCCACAGCTGGCTAGGGGACACTGGGTACCAACCTGCCCCATTCCACATCCCAGTGCCCTCTCCCCCCAGCTGACCAAGGGACACTCTGTGTACCAAATTGTCCCCGCCAGCCTGCCAACCCGCCACCTCCCTTCCTCAATAAAGGCCTCATTGTTCTCCCCCGACAAAGCCTGAATAGTGCAGCCTGCTCCACCTTCCCCCAGCCAAACCTCCCGCTTTGCTATCAGTTTTCCTTCTTGGTTGGTCGCTGTGTTTAAGGGACATGCTCCACTGCCACCCCTCCCAGTCCTCATCCCCCAGGAAGTCCCCAGGAAGGGGAATCATGGCAAAGCACAGCCGAAACCTCCACCGTGGAGCACACGGCCTTGGCTCCATGCCCTCCTGCCTGTCCTCCTTCCCTCTCCGCTCCCCAGGGGTGCTCCTGGGATGGACTCCCCACCACATATGTGCTACACCTGGGCTGTACCTCTGTCACATGCAGTGACACAAGTCCCTGTCTGCATTCATTGTGCTTTGCTGCATCACCTGTGCTCCTTTCCAGGAGTGATGATGGTGAGAATGATGAAGAGCACCAGAGGCTTGTGCTGGGTCCATGCTTGTGGACCACGCTGCTGGCCTAGAACATCTCTGCAAGCATGAGGTAAAGAGAGCCTGGAAGCCACTTGGAAACCCCTTATTGACAGCAACATCAATAAATCAATATGGGCATTACAATTACTTATACAGAAGAGCTGCTCCTCTTGTCCCAAACCCAGTCTCACCCCAGCTCCTCATCTCAGGGCATTCCCAGTTTTAATCCACAGTATTTTCTGGATGCAAAAGAGCAGACAAAAGTGTGGAATAAAAGGTCAAGCGTCTCGCAGGCTGCACCAGTCTTGAGCTGCTCCAATAAGGAAAGAAATAAAAATTGCTTTGGAGGCTTCAGCAAGGTTGGCAAAGCCCCAGAGAAACCTCGGCAGGTGACGTCTAGATGTAATGTCGTGCTCTGCGATTTGTAAGGGTTCCCAGGGGAGGTTTGCAGCCTCCATCCTCAGAGGTTTTCAAGCCCTGAATAGACCAAGCAGGATCTGGCCTCGTAGCTGAGCCTGCCTTGAATGGCAAAGTGGCCTAGAGACCCCCAAGGTGCCTTTCACTGTGATTTATCCTGCCATGGAGGATGGAGGTTTTGGCAAGATAGCCTAGGGCTGTCTGTCAGCATTGCCCTAGCAATGGGGCTGCAAGTGCTGGCACAGTCCTCAGAAACATTTTCCCCCTTTCCTAGGCTGCTATCAGAGCCCTAGGTTTGGATGCAGGCTGACATCCTCCAGGATGTCTCTCCCAAGGGCAGGTGGGAGGGATTCTCCATTACATGGTATGTCTGTCCCCATTATCCCAAGGAGTAGAGTGCCAGTGGGACAGGATGGTTTCAAGCTCAGCCCAAACTGCCAACCCAAATCCTATGTGTCCATCAGGAAGGGTGTGGACATGGTCTCATCCATACACACCTACCCTTGTGGCTGCCCACAAAAGGTGCTCAGCGCTGGCCGTGGGCTGGTCATTGTCCTCAGTCAAGTCCTGATGACAACTGCTGCTCAGAAAACACCAGATTTGGTGGCACAAGGAAAGCTCCCTGAATTCACTTGGTACAGGGAAAGGGCAGGTTGATGGAGCAGCCTTGTTGCTGGCTGTGGGACTGAGCATCTGGGATGCTCCGTGCTGCAGGCTGGTCCACTTGAAGTCATCCCAGCCCTGTGTGCCTCAGTTTCCCCTGATTAAGGGACTTCCTCTTTGGCAAGTTGGCTGGAGATGAGCTGCTGCCACTTGAGGCCATGGTGCTGCCTGATGCAGATTATTGCAGCAGGGGGTACAGGAGAGCCCCTGGCCCATTGCAGCATGTGGGCACCGTGCTGCTGTCCCCTGCAAGTCCCTCAGTGGGGAGCTACATCTGTTGCCTGGCTCCCCAGTGTCTGCCTGAGCATCCTCATCTGACCCCACCTCCTAAACCTCGGGGATCCCAATGTGATCCCCGGCTACAGACCTGCTCCTTGGATGTAAATGGCTTGTGGTCGGAGCAGGAGGAACCCCCTTGTTACCAAAACATTTCCTTGCATGATTTAGTCCCCTGGCCTGTGTGTTGCCAGGAGGTGGCCTGATCCTGCCCTTTGGGGTGAGCCATCAACCCTGGAGAGGTGCCAAGCAGCCAGCCCTATGGCCCCTGCCTGGCTCTGCCATCCCCAGACCTTGCCCAAACCTCCATCTGAGCAGGAAGGACGAGAGGACTCACCAACGGCTCCCACGCCACTGACCCAGCCATGATTTATCATTAACTTACCCTCAGGAATTTCAAGGGCGCAGAGCCAGCCTGGGAAGTGCTCACTCCTCCCCGGACATGGCTCTCGGAGAAAGCCCCCATGGTGGTTTTTCCTGATGGTGGCTTGTCCCCACTGTCAGGGCTAGCACCAGAGTGGTGCCCCAAAACCCATTGGGGTACAAGCTGGATGCCAGCTGGATCCAGGGTGAGTTTAAAGGGGGAAGGGGGGGGAGGAGGAAATAGCAGCACTCCCCACCCTGAGGAACCCACCTCTGTATACCCCAACTCTGCTCTCACCCCCCCAGTGCAAACCCAGCCCAGTGGGTACGTCCCACCCCAAAAAAGCACCTGCAGCAGATCCCACCAGCTCAGTCCCACGCTAATCCACCGAAACCCCTTCGTTCCCCTGCCCTGGCCCCTTTCAGGTCTCAAACAAAGACACCCGGCGAGACCGGGAAAGAGAGAAAAGGAAAGACACCCCCCCACACCAAAAAAAAAAGCCGGCACCCAGTGGGGCTTACCTGGGCAGCCCAGGGGGGCATCCTCTGGCTCCCCGTCCTCCGCAGGTCTCCACGTTCATCGTCTCCCTGCGTGATATCCCGGGAAAAACCCTAAAATAATACCTGCGGAGAGCAACCTGCTGCTGGGCTGGGGCCAAGGGCCGCACTTTGCTCGGTGTGATTGGCCGCCCGCGCCCGCGGGATCTTAACTCTTTCTTCCCATCGGGGCAGAGATGAGCCCCGCATCCTCAAACGGGGACTTCGGGGTCCGATGGCTTGGTTCGGCTTAAATAAGGGACTTTGGACTCTGATGACTTCTTTTTGCTCAAATAAGGATTTTGGGGCTTGATGGCTTGGGTTTTTTTTCAAATGGGATTTATGGGGTCCGGCAACTTTGTTTTGCTCAAATAGGGATTTTGGGGTCCCCCAGCTGCTTTTTTTTTGAAATAGAAATTTTGGGATCTGACTGCTTGTTTTTGCTCAAATGGGAATTTTGAGGTCTGACTACTTGTTTATTTTCAATGGGGAGTTTTGGGGTCTGACTGCTTAGTTTTGCTCAAATAGAGATTTTGGGGTCTGTTGGCTTTTCTTTCCTCAAACAGGGATTTTGGGGTCTGACATCTTGTTTTTGCTCAAATGGGGATTTTGGAGTCTGATGATGGCTAATTTTTGCTCAAATGGGGTTTTAAGGATCTCACTGCTTGTTTTTTTCAAATGGGGACTTTGAGGCCTGATGGGTTGGTTTTGCTTAAATAGGGAATTTTGGGGTGTGACTGCTTGTTTTTGCTCAAATGGCTATTTTGGATTCTTCCCAGCACAGGACCCTGCTGCTCAACTTCCCCATCCCAATTGGGATGCTTCCCAGCTGGACAGCTGAACTGAGAGCCCAATAATGGCAGAGAGAGGGGCAGAGAGCAGGCAAGTAACTTTGAAACAACCTCAGTTTTTCTTTTCCAGGTGGTTTGGATTAATTGATATCCTAAATCTCACAAATTACAGAAGAATCTGACACCAGAAAGATCACATTTCCTTATATGCCAACACCAACCCATCTCAACCCCAAACTCCCTGATAAAGCTGTGCACACATTTAACAACAACAAAAAAATAAAGTTATGGAGGGATTCGATCCTTCTGTAGCCCATCAGCACATTTTAGCACAGAGCAAATGGAAAGGGGCAGTCATTTTCCCCCCTGGTTATTGCAGATGAGGAAGCAAGCATCAAAGGGTCCATCTGTCATAGAATCATTTAGGTTAGAAGAGACTTTTAAGATCATCAAGTCCAACAGTTCATCTGTCCTCCCCTAACTTTGGCATTTTCCAGCTGATGCCCATCACCCCCCAGAAGTTGATCCAGGATTCTCACCTCCCTCCTTTGCCATCATTATTTGCCATCCGACCCCCCATCCTTGAGCGCAGAGCCCTGGTGATACAGAATGGTCCAGAGCTCCTTCTCTTCCCTCCCTGGCTGCCAGTGCTGCAGCGGGAGAGCAATCAGGCTTCCCATCAGGGGCCGGCTGGCCTCAGCACTTATATTGGATTATTTGCAGTCGTGAAGGGAGTGCAACGAGGGAAATAAAGCTACACAAAGCTGCCGCTAATTTAGACTTATTTGCTCAAGTGAATTTTCTATTGGCAGGATGTCTGCGTATCAAAGGAGTCGTTGGTCGCAGCCTCGCAAACACAGCATCGTCATCGGTGGGCTAATAGCAGCAAGAACAGTAAAATAGCAATAATGCTAACAATAATCAAATATGGGTTACGCATTGCATTTAAACTACAGCAAAACGCACTGCTGGGGTGCATGGGGAAGGTGTAAATTATACCAAAATGGATTCCTGCAGAGACTCAAGCTCTTAATTTTGCCCTTTGACTTCAGAAGCAAAGAATTCCAAGAAACAGGCTGGTTTGTACATTGCTAGAAGAGATTCCCAGCAGCAGGATGCATGGCACACACCTTGGAAATAGCCACATATACAGAAAACCCTCTCCACCCCAGGGACAGCTCTTGCAATAACCAGAGCTGATCCAGGAGCTTCATCAGGGCATGGACCTTCACCCTTGGTGAAGCTGCCCAAGCCAAGAAGCCCTTGGCTGCGGGGTGTGGAGGTGCAGCATCCCTCAGGCTTAGCAGATCTTGCAGGAGGCAGGCAGTTTCCTGACATTACAGCTGGTTAAGGCTGTGCTTGTTCTCTCTTTGGGAGTTGTGTTATGTCTTAGTGCTTCTCACAGATGAATAAATCATGATGGAAGAGACTTTGGAGAATGCTGGAAACTCAGGGATAACCCATACTCCTGGTGCTCTCAGGCAAGTCGTAAACTTTTGAACCCTGAACTCCCATTTCTAACCCAGGTCTCCAGTCATCGAGACATAAACCTCTCTACCCATCAAGCTCACCTCCACCAAAGTCCCTCCACTACCTCTGAAAGCCAATAGAGACGCCCCCAGTTCTCAGCCAGCACTCCATTGTACAGGTGCTCCTGCACAGCCAGCTACATCCAGGCCCTGTTTCCCTGTCCCCATGGGATAGAACCACCAAGACTTAGTCTCATCTCTTTTGGGGGTTTTATTCATGTCTGTGCTGCCTTTTTTGGGCAGCCGTGGCTGGACTGTGCACTCAGACCTGATCAGCTGTGGTGCTTCCAGGCAGTGGTCCTCATTCCCCACAATGGCACACTTTGCATGGAGAACCACAAGTCTGACAGTGGGTTCTTAATTGACATCTAAATTAGACAAGATCACTGTTATCAACACAACTTGCCAGATATTTTCTTTCCAAGATATGTTTGGCTGCCCAGCATATCTCATGGGGACCCTGGGTAGCTAATGGGGAGTGGCATAGCCATCAGAGCATCTCTGGCAGCTGGTCTTTGCGCCTCATGAAAGAGACTGTCCAGATGGAGGGGGCCTGGAAAGTTTGGCTGAGAGCATGAGTTCCAGCTTGCCCACTTGCGGGAAGTCTGGAGCCTCGAGCTGTGTGGAACCACAGGTGGGAAGCAGAAACCAGTCAGGACCTGAAGACTTAACTCAGACTTAAATACAGAGACACCTGTACAGGACAACCTCCAGCCTTGTATTATGGGGCTTGGGGTTACCCAATTAAAAAGCCATCCCTACCCATCCATGACAGACTGGCCTCCTTCTGCCTGGGGAAGAGGCTTTGAACATCCACCTGGACCTAAAACTCCATCCCTCAAGGGATCCCCAAAGCATATTACATCCTTACCCCTTTCTCCCTTGGTTCAACAGTGGGCAAGGCTGTTGTTGCACATAGTTCACATTGAGAGCATGGGCAGCGCCCATCCTCCTGACTCCCAGTTTAATCATTTCAGATGAGAAATTATGGTTGTGGGTTTCCCCGTTCAGCCCTGGTAGACACCTCAGACTCAGCCCCGTATCCAGCAAAATGCAACACTTTTCACTCCAGTTTCACCCATGGGGCCACAGCAGCAATGCCAGTTTTTGCCCCAAAACAGCCAAGACAAACATAGCAGCCCCCAAGCAGCACTCCTAGAGGTCCCACTGGGTCCCTCATTTCGTACACATCCCTTCCCTTGATGGGAGGAAGGTCTGCCTTGACTTTTCCAGCTCCAGCAGCTCACACAGGGCAGCAGCCCCTCTCCAAACCTCCCTTCCCCCAGCAGGCTGAAGTTGTTCAAGGCCACAGTGTCCATGCTAAGAAGGTGGTGGATCTCCAGCACAAGTCCTGAGGTTGCAAAGTGTTTAGCAACACAGAGCTGGTTAAAGTTATGGAGGTTTTTAGCTTTGGGTGAGAGCCACAACAGAATAAGCTCCTGTACCTTAAAAAAAATATATAAAGACAGAAATGAAAAAGGAAAAAAAGGAAAGAAAAAAGGAAAGAAGAGGATCCTCTTTCTCTACTTGGTGGATCCACTGGACTTGCTGCTGTCAAATGGGACCCCAGAGACTCCTGTTGAGTTTTTCTCTTCTGCAGAGAAATTCTCCTGTTTGAGAATTATTTCTGTGGAAATATTCTGAGATTTGGAGGCTTATTTTGGCAATGTTTTGGTTTGTTGTTTTGTTTTTTTTTTTCAGTGAAATTGTTTATTTTCAGTGCCCTCTCCTTCCCTTGAATAGAACAAGATTCAGTTTTCAGACAGAAAAATACTGCTTTTTTCCCTGTTTTTTTTTCTTTTTTTTTTTTTTTTTTTTTTTTCCCTAGAGCCTTCTTCCTCTCAAGGAAAGAAAAAAATAACCCTACCAAAACCTAAACTCTTTGTTCCCCAGATCCTTTGTTTTCTTTTTCCTTTTTCTCACAGAAGTGGCATCCTCTGAGCAGTTCCCCTGGCAGGGTGATTTCAGTCGTGTTGGAGCCATTTCATTTCAAGATCTCAAAGCTCTTTGAGGTCCCTGGACTGCAGCTGCAGAACTGGTTAAGTGTTTGCTGCACTGATCAGAGAAGGAGCAAAATGTCAGCTACAGTGAAGGCTGAAGCTACGGGACTTTCCCTGGGGAATGGCAGCAGAAAGCATTGAAGTGCTCGGGCATGCAGCGAGGAGGAGGTAGAAATGGAAATGGGAGCAGAGACGCCTGGCTCCCTACATCAGGATTTCTTCCTAAAAGCTCTGGAGAGCAAATGCTCCGTGCAAAACACCCTGATGTGAGCAAGAGCTTTCCTCCTCCCTTCACTTAAAATCCTTTATTTACATGGAAGATAATTTTCAAAGCCTTGAGGAGCAGAAAAACCTCCTAAATGAGGGTCTCCCAGCTACTGCACAAACTTTCAGGTCATGAGTGAGGTGAAGGTGTCTCCATGTAGGGATGTCTTCATGCCTTGACTGGGCAACGCTGAGGCCAGCCTGGTCTAGTGATAATGGTAGTCCCACACAGACTGTGGAGTTGGGCTGTAGACTTCCAGACCTTTCCAACCAGCATCACAACAACTTCAGACCTCATCTATGAACTGACTGTGTGTGTAATAAGTGCTTGTCCTCCAGCAGGTTGCATGCTGAAAGCAGATCTCATGTGGTACCTTCAAATCAGCCTTTGTTTGAAGCTCTTCCCCAGTATCTGTTACTGGAGCAGAGATTTCCAGCTTGGTCTTGGGAGGAAGGACCTGAGCCTGCTTTCTGTGACAGTTAATGGGTGTCAAGCATCGAAGGGCTTCCCTGTGTTTCTGGGGAGATGCTGCTTCTTCTGGTTGTTGTGGGTGTCTTACAGGGATCACAAAGACCATAGCCATGTGGGCAGTGTGCTACTGGTAGGGAGAGTATGACTCTGCCATGCCAAAAATTTCAGCCTTACTGGCACGACAGCTGATAAAATCACCACCAGTCTGCACAACCAGGGCAGGCTCTATGGCTGAGCTCATATAAAAAAAAATGCCATGTGACCACCCAGTATTTATTTACACTAGAAGAAACTGTTGACTGCTTACGTGATGTAAAAGCCTTCCCTGTACCTGGAGGTTCACTTGTATCCGTACTTGCACAATGAGATCCCACTATTGCACTGGTCTGGAAGTGAAAGTATTTCTTCCTCTCAAGGAAAGAAAAAAATAACCCTACCAAAACCTAAACTCTTTGTTCCCCAGATCCTTTGTTTTCTTTTTCCTTTTTCTCACAGAAGTGGCATCCTCTGAGCAGTTCCCCTGGCAGGGTGATTTCAGTCGTGTTGGAGCCATTTCATTTCAAGATCTCAAAGCTCTTTGAGGTCCCTGGACTGCAGCTGCAGAACTGGTTAAGTGTTTGCTGCACTGATCAGAGAAGGAGCAAAATGTCAGCTACAGTGAAGGCTGAAGCTACGGGACTTTCCCTGGGGAATGGCAGCAGAAAGCATTGAAGTGCTCGGGCATGCAGCGAGGAGGAGGTAGAAATGGAAATGGGAGCAGAGACGCCTGGCTCCCTACATCAGGATTTCTTCCTAAAAGCTCTGGAGAGCAAATGCTCCGTGCAAAACACCCTGATGTGAGCAAGAGCTTTCCTCCTCCCTTCACTTAAAATCCTTTATTTACATGGAAGATAATTTTCAAAGCCTTGAGGAGCAGAAAAACCTCCTAAATGAGGGTCTCCCAGCTACTGCACAAACTTTCAGGTCATGAGTGAGGTGAAGGTGTCTCCATGTAGGGATGTCTTCATGCCTTGACTGGGCAACGCTGAGGCCAGCCTGGTCTAGTGATAATGGTAGTCCCACACAGACTGTGGAGTTGGGCTGTAGACTTCCAGACCTTTCCAACCAGCATCACAACAACTTCAGACCTCATCTATGAACTGACTGTGTGTGTAATAAGTGCTTGTCCTCCAGCAGGTTGCATGCTGAAAGCAGATCTCATGTGGTACCTTCAAATCAGCCTTTGTTTGAAGCTCTTCCCCAGTATCTGTTACTGGAGCAGAGATTTCCAGCTTGGTCTTGGGAGGAAGGACCTGAGCCTGCTTTCTGTGACAGTTAATGGGTGTCAAGCATCGAAGGGCTTCCCTGTGTTTCTGGGGAGATGCTGCTTCTTCTGGTTGTTGTGGGTGTCTTACAGGGATCACAAAGACCATAGCCATGTGGGCAGTGTGCTACTGGTAGGGAGAGTATGACTCTGCCATGCCAAAAATTTCAGCCTTACTGGCACGACAGCTGATAAAATCACCACCAGTCTGCACAACCAGGGCAGGCTCTATGGCTGAGCTCATATAAAAAAAAATGCCATGTGACCACCCAGTATTTATTTACACTAGAAGAAACTGTTGACTGCTTACGTGATGTAAAAGCCTTCCCTGTACCTGGAGGTTCACTTGTATCCGTACTTGCACAATGAGATCCCACTATTGCACTGGTCTGGAAGTGAAAGTATTGAGAGAGTTTGTTCCTGCTCATTAAGTGGAATAATTTGAGCCCGTGTGAAGCCCCTTCATATGCACACAGAGCTGTGGATGGGAGAGGACCTTCTCCAAGCTGCCGCAGGGGACTGGAAGGGGGTCCCAAGACTGGGTTGGCACTGCAAAGCTGGGCCGATGCCATCTGCTACGATGGGGGGACATTTTCTATTTCCAATCCATGACAACATCTGCCCTCTCAGTTTGAGGCAACATGAACAAGCCAAAAGACTCTGGTTTATGTCATCCAGAGAGATGGTTTCCTATTCTCGCAAAAACATCCCTGCTGGTATAAGATGTCTCCTTCTGTATCAACACCGGGAAGACAAAGCCTCTGCAGCGCTGGCAAGCCACAACCTGGTGCATTGCCCGCTTCTTCCCATAAATCAAGGCAGCTCCTGCATCTCCAGCTGTGGGTGCTGAAAGCCTGGCGTGTGTGCTGGGATGCTCTGGTGTGGTGGCTTGGCCATGCTATGTAGGTCAGGTCTGAGCTGCATGGGGGAAACATGTGATGCTCTATAAAAGCTGGTCCTAACCATATGGCACTCCTGTCCTGTGCCTGCTCGTCGTTAAGTGAAGAAATGCACATTAAATGACCACCTTCCTTCCTGCAGCTAATGAAATGAATGAGTAGAGCAGGGTTTTGTTCATCAGTCCTTCAAACCACAGAGCTTCTGCAGGGGAGGAGGGAGCATGTTTCTCTCCCAGGAGCTTGAATCTTGAATGTCATTAACACTGGTCAAGACCTTAATCTAAAATTTCTGAGCTGAAAAAAAAAGTACATTAGTGAACAATGTTGTCCTTTTCCCCTGCTCTTCCTTCATTCCTTGGCTGAACAACCCCAGGAGAGGCAGTGATGGTGGCAGTGCTGATGAGGACTCCAACAGGCAGTGGCCAATAGTCCTTGAAAAAGCCAGTTTTTACCAGGTTTCCCAACTAATTTCTAGGCTGAAGAAGCTTGCTTATACATCCTTGGGTGCTTATCCAGAACGAAGGAAGCAAAAGTCCCATTCACAATCCCAAAGCAGCAAGCTAGGTCTAGTGAAAATAAACTTGAGCAAAATAAATTGCCACCAGGAGGGCTAAAATTCCACTGAAATCAGCAGGTCAGTACGTATCCTGTTTGAAAGTGCCATTTCTGTCCACTCCCGGGCTCAGGGATTTGTCACAGCGCCCTTGGCTCGGTGTGGAAGGTTTTTTTTCAGTATTGCAAGGGAGGAACATTGGAGCTAGATCCTCAGTTGTGTATGCACGAAGCCCAGTCCATCCACTCTGTCCCCATCCACCCGCTCCGTCTCCATCCTGGCCAATCTCTCTGGGCAAGACGAGGTGGCCAAATAGCTTCAGCAAAAGCAGAAGCAAGAGGGTCCTCCAGCCCTGGGAAGAAGGAGTTTCTGGAGGGGTGGTGGAGGGCGAAGCAGGAAGCCTGGAACACCTCTGTGGTGCCTATCAAGCCTCTCTGTATAAGATCCAAGGTCTACCCTCCCTTTCCAGTCCACAGTCATCCAGCTGACACAGTCCACGGACCACAGGGAGGGATTTGGCTGACTGAAGGCAGGTGTGGGATGAAATGCAATTTGAATCCATGACCGGCTAATGGCTTTGGGCTCTGTTAGGAGCTTACAGTTTGTAGTTAATAAATGCCATGAGGACAAGCAACACAGCCCTCAGCTATTGCCTTCCCCACAGCTTCCTTGTCTTCAGAAAAATGTGGGTATTCCCTGAAGACAAATTCCTTTGCAGTCACCAGCACTAGGCCATGTCTGGAAACAAGTTTCTCCGGTGAGTGAACCAGTGGTTTTGCCTCCGCTCCCAGCTCTCTTGCTTCCTTTTCTTTAGACTGTACATGGCCAACTTCCCTTTTCTCAGCTCTCTAAACTCTGCTTGGGATCTGCTTCCCAGCCACCAAATTCAGGCTTGCTTCATTTCCAGGCTTATCCTTGGATGCTGTGCAGAGAAGATGAGGAAGAAGGGTCTTCATGACCCAGTTTTGCTACCTCAGTGGCTGGCAGGCTGGCCCAGAGCTAGGAGTCACCTCTACCTATCAGGTATTAGTCTTAAAACGCAGTAAGAAGGTTTGATCAGACAAGTAGGATGGAAGAGGGTAGGAGCAGAAGGGTGTACAGCCATAATACGTGCTGCAGGTATGGGGTGATGCCTCCAGGATGTTTATCTGAACATCCTGAATATTTTCTCCTGAATATTTGCACTCAAGGCGGGGTTTACTGGTCATGTCAGGGGACTGCGTCCCTTCTGACCAGCACTGGTAGTGGAGGAATCCTAGGTCCTGGAGGCAGCCATACCTCTGACCTCTGTTACTTGTCCAGCCACAGGAGAAAGGAAGTGGGACAGAGACAGTTTGAAGCAATAAAACCCAAAAGCTCAGAAAGGATCCACGGTAAAAATCACTCTGGAAGCATTTTTGGCTGGAGACCTGTAATCATGCTGTGATTTTGCCCTAGCAGAAGTGATTTTGTGGGTCACCTGCGAGATCTCTGTGCACCATGGAGCAACCTTCAGAGCAATTGAAGTGTTTGTATCCCACCAAGCCTTCATCCTTGCAATGACAAACCAGCTATCTTCTGTGGTTTGATTGCAGCCTTAGCATCCCCCAGCCTCTCCTTGGGGCCCAGGGTACAGTGCTGGCCCGGGGAGGGGGCAGCGAGCTCTCTGTGCAGGTGTTCCTCCACGGCATGCTGGATGGAGCAGGTGGCTGCCTGGCATCCACTGATATCCAAGCCACAGTAGATGCCAGGACTGGGGGGAGACCTGGCTCTGACGTGACACTCTTCCAGTCCATCAGGTGGAAGGGTGGATGGGAGCCTTTTCCTGGCCCTGCTGAAGCCAATGCAGCAGATGCAAAGCCATTAACTCCTTTTGCTCCTTCATTGACGAGGCAGACGGGGAAACCCAGGAACAGGCATTCTATGAAATTGCCCTTCTGCTTACTGTCCAGTTGGCCTACTGACCTCATCCCATTCCCTTCTGAACAAGCTACAGAGAGTTTAGGGTGAAAAATGAAAAGAAGGAGTTGAGGGGAAAGTAGGGGACGGGCCAGAGAGGGAAAATTTCCATAACTGAATAATAACAGCCAATTATATAAGGGCATCTTGCATCATCTGTGGCTGGCATCTCTGGAGAAGTAATTACATCTGCACCACACATCTAAAGAAAATATTATCACGTTAGCTTCCAAATCCTATAATTAGCTCTTGCAAGATATGTGCCAGGGGCTTTATCATTTCATATACATTGGCTATAGAGCTAGACACAGACATACAGATTTTTTTTTTATTTGCCAGCTAGGAAAATATTTGGAGTTTAGTGTGGCAGCTGACCTGAGTCCCCATGGAAAGGGTGTCTCTGAGGTTTTGAAGTGGTGTGTGAAGAGTGAAATATTTTTGCAGTCTCCTTTGGAGCCCACTGGGCTGGAGGGGATCTGGTGGGAGGGCAAGAACAGTAAAGCTAGGGCTTGGCTTTCCCTCCTCCTTCAAGTGCTCTTCGATTTCTACCCTGGTGCTGTGAACCTCAGGAAGCCATTTTTCACTTGCTAAATAAATGACCTGATTTGCAGGAAAGTGTTGCTCTCACAGGTTTCTGGGCTCTCTGCTCTGTTGTGTTAAACAAACCCTTTTCCTCTCCCAGCTTTGGACTTCAGAACCATCTTTGGACTTTGAAAGCTCCTCCCTTCCCTCCAGATACTCTGCAAAAGGAAAATAACGCTTTGACATGGCTGCAGAGGTTGCAAACAACTTGGTGTAATGGTGGCATTTTCTTGTGCTCTATCTTGCTTGTGGAGCTGGAGATGGCCATGGGACGGGGAAAGGAAACCCCATAGTGACCCAAGTCAGACAGCACTGAAAATATCCATGACGTCCCTACCTCTGCTGACCTGTCTCCAGGCCAAACCTTCTTATAATGCTTTGATGTCTTTGTGTGCTTTTCCTACAGCACCCTATGACTGATGCAAAACTTTTTTCCACTCACCTGTCAAAATCTGATGGGCAATGGTCCTGTCCTTACGGAAAGTTTTCCTCCCTCCCATTCCAGGCTTTCATGCCTTTTATTGCTGTTGTGTTCACCGGATTTGAGACCCCTTATTCTTCATTATGAGAATTATTCCCCCTGAAAGTGATGATTTTATAGACTCTTATATATAGACCTCCTTCTAAGTCATTTCTTTCCCAGGCTGGAGATTTCTAGCCTAGATAGTTGTTCCGCATAAAACCCCACTCACTATCCATTCTCTTTCTCTGTATCCTTTCCAATCCTATTGTATCTTTTATGGGACATTGTGACGAGAATTCTTGAAAGCGTAAAACAAGGCTAAGGAGAAGGTCCTAGATACTGGTTTTAAGCGGACTTGTGGTACATGTTAGGTGGGGATGAGAATCACCCCGTAGCAGTGCTGGCTCTGGAGGTGGCAAAGGTTGAGGTTGCACGCTGCACTCCTCACTGCTGTCGGCTCCGTGAAGTCACAGCAAGACACTTCTCCAGCCATACATGGAGACATCCAGCTCTATGCAAAAAAACCATCCTTCCCCTTGACCTCTTCATCCTCACTTAAGAGAAATCCTGAACGTAACCCTGCGTTGCATTTCTTCCTGGGCTGTATTTGGTGCCTTTAGTATTTTTTTCTGTCCTGGTCCAAGTCTTACAGATGACAAATGACTTGAGCAAGAGCTTGGTTGACTTGTGGTTGTGGAATTGGGAGGGAGACATGGAAAACTGGATGAGGTGAGCTTCAGTTCCTGGCCCATGTCCACATAGCTGAGAGCTCGTCCTCTCCTCACTGAGCATGGACCACATGCCAGCCCCTCAGAGCATCCCTTTTTCCTAGTTCCAGCAGGTTTTCATACTTTGCTCATCTCAGCACAGCCACCTTGCACTGAGAAAATAGCATCTGGATCAGGCCAAGGATCCATCTGGGCTACGTCCAGTCCCCACTGAATGAGGAGAAGACCTTTCTGACCAAGCCTCACACCTCCAGCCCAGCTCCCACCACTGTGCTTTGTGCTGTCCTGAATCAGCCCAGCATCTATGACCTAAAGCCAGGCAAAGGCTTCCAGTGCTTTGTGCTAGTATGGGGCAAAGATATGCCAAGGAAGAAGGTTTGAATGACCACCTGGTCTCACCACTGCTGTATTTTTTTTCTCAGCCCTGCCTTGGGCTCAGGGCAGCAGTATGCCTCAGACGTGCATGTTAAATTGGAAGCACTTGTGAAACAAGCTCCAGAGGAGCTTGGCACATGTTACAAGCTTGCACTTCATATATTTAGGACAAAATTCATCCCAGCACAGCATTCTTAATAATTTGTCTGGTCTGCGAGCAGTCCCACGCCGTTTGTCTCACCTGTGCTGCTGACAGGGACTGCCATGGGATCTGCCTGTACGAATACCAGAAGTATTTTCAGCTTTTTCCCTCTGTAGGTTTTTAAACGAATCTGTGCTGACAAATTGCTCAGACATCCCTGGGAGACTTTACAAGAGCATCAGTGGCTTTGGGGCAGTGCTTCAGACGGCTTGCTGTTGGGAGGAAGACCACAGCCATAGCCAAATGACACACAGATGTTGATCTCTGTCTCCCTTTCAGCATGGAAAGGAGCAACACTTATCCAAAAAGCACCAGGAGGCAGGTAAAGGAAGAACTCAGGAAGAAAAGGAAGAAATTCCTTCCTCATGCAGCAGTAGCTGGCCTGGGGAGCTCCCTGCCATGGGATTTGGTTGATGCTAAGTGAGTACTTGGGTTCAAGGGGAAACTTGACAAGTTCATGGACCAGAAATCCATCATGAGCCAGTGCAAAATGCACAGAAGTCACTTTTGGGAGTGTATTGAGGGAATATAAAGCAGGCTGTCTAACAGAGCCTTTTCTATCATCCTTCTCCACTGTTTGTATTGGTTGTCCCTGCTGTTCATCCCTGAAACACTGATTTCCCCCACCATGTTGCAGGAAGGCAAAAGGTTGAAGAAAGATCTGGGAAAATCCAAATGATCATGATCCAGAGGGTCTCCTGTGCACGATACTTAAAAAAAACACTACGCAACCCCCCTTAATATTTTGCTAAAGAAAAATAAACCAGGAAATGTTCTAAACTATAGATTATCTGGCATGAAGGTTGCTAAATTTGTGTCACTTCCTTGACTTAATTGCTTACACGCTGAAAATGCAGAGTGAATTTTTCAATAGGACCATCCCACACACAGTCTCCATGAAAACACATTTTACTGTTTGGGAAACCTTTCTTATTTCAGTCCAGGGCAGTCGGGGCTGGGTATGAGCAGGACAACAAGGAGAAGAGATAGCTCTGGAGAGGAAAGCAGCAGGCTAAGCAGATGCGGGAGAAAGATAGGACAAGAAACTCATCTCCTGCAGGAAGGTGGAATGATGGGGAGGGGGAGATGGTGACTGCCATTTTGGGTGTGCCGAGAGAGAACATTCCTGGGGAGAGGCAGTTTGGCCCCTGAGGAGGAGCCAAATCCCCTGATAAGGACAGATGCAACACAGTGTGGTGGATTGTGGGCCACCCAAACCATGGTTGCCCTGGGGCAAGCACAAGAAGTAAGCCACTTCAGTCTCAGAGGCAATGCTGTCCTGGAGCCCAGCTGGAAGCTGGACAAATCCCGTGATGCCACGCTAGCAGGTAGATAAGCTGGAGGAGTCAGCAGGTTGTGTTGGCTCATGGAGAGGGGTTGCCAAGAAATGCAGGACCTGATGGCTCACCAGAACACAAACCCATGAGTGACATCAGACAGGGCAGCGCAGGTGGCACAGGTTCACTGAGCTTCAGAGGAGGACACAGGCACATGATCATGGTTACACTAGGCTGTGATGCCAAATCAGCTCTAGTCCCAGGAGGAGTGTAAGGTCTGGGGAAGCTCTCCATGACTTGGTGAGGAGCTTTTTAACTCGATAGAAGTGGATTCCTAGTAGGGGAATCACCCTGGTGCAGACAGACCACTGAGTGCTTGAAGAAGCAGATCAGCAGAGCATGGGCAAAATATCTGTGCATGGCTTCTTGCCTTGTCTCCATGGCTGCTACCAGCCTCTTCCTGATCACCTTGATCCTGCCTCCTTCATCCTCTTTTCCGAGTCACCCTGACCCTGCATCCTTCATCTTCTCATCTTAGGAAGCACCTCTTCATGAGGCTGGCACCTATTTGCTTAGAGAAGGGTCTCTAAGCACTAGAAGTGCTTCTAGTCTGGCACTATCTCTGAAGAATAGTTATTGCTAGCGTCAGCATCGCACTGATGGTGGC
This sequence comes from Calidris pugnax, assembly GCF_001431845.1. Lineage (NCBI taxonomy): Eukaryota > Metazoa > Chordata > Aves > Charadriiformes > Scolopacidae > Calidris > Calidris pugnax. The sequence goes on from NW_015090793.1 coordinate 12,609,763, forward strand.
TGTTGAGCTGTGCCTTTGACTTCACTGAGGTCTGAGGTGGCTGTGCCACAAGCAAGGCACTGCTGAGGTTCTGGTCATGGGAGCAGGGAGAGGGGTTAAACACCCACAAATGTCAGTGGTCTTAAAAATAGCCAGACTTTTCCCACTCACGTTGACTCATCCGTCACAGACCATAAATTCCTGGGACACGTCATGGGCTGTGGGGAAATCGCCTTTTGCTGCGCTGCTCCAAACAGGACGTGTTTGTCTCCAGAGTGACCTTTGGTCATCCTCTGAGGAATAGCCCTGTCCTCACAAGCATGCAGGGGTGGTGGGGTGGGAGACAGCACTAAGAAGGATGGGGGAGATGTATCAGCATTCCAGCAGAGGTGGACTTGAAAGGAGGGTGAGCTGAGCACCCTCACACTCATCTCATTCTCCACCGATTTGTTGGGCTCCCTTTTGGTGTTCATCCCTACCAATGGGGTTTTCTATACTTGCAGGTGCCCATCTCCACTGCAATAATATGACCAGCAGAAAGTAGGACCTTGTGTGTGTCCATCAAACTGGATTTCAGTTGCCTCTGGTTTGAAATCCACCCCCTTCTCCAGCTTGCAGTGCTCTCCATCTCTTCTTGAGTGCCAGCTCTTTAACCCCACATGGGAATGGCTCAAAGACACCTTCTCAAAGCCCTTACTTAATGGTTCCAGGTAAAGAGCAGAAGTGGAGGAAAGACACAACCCTAATTATTTTGGAGATGTGGGAATCAGGATTCTGTCCAGCTGCCTCCAACCATCCAGCTGGGATCACAGTCAAGGGCAGTGCAGCCCCCAAAAGCCACCAGAAGACCCCAGGAGCCCACACAGCCATGGGATCCTGCTGGCCAGAGCAGGAGATGAGATAGAGGCTGCAGGAGATGGGATGGAGCCCATCCTGTCCTGCTCAACCCTTCATAGCCACCTTCCCACCAAGAGATGTCCTCTCTCCAGCACCCAGATTCTCATGGTTCTAATGCAACCTGCCCAAAGCTATGTGGTTTGATCACTGGGGCCCTCTCCCACCAAGAGAAAGGTGCAGAAGGATGTGCTCATGTCTCCTGCCCTGCTAGGTCCCTCTGGTGTAGAGAGACCCAACCTACAGCTGCAGCTGGGGTTAAAGGAAGGGTTGTCATTGATATTTTGGGAGCTGCTTCCTTTCCCTCCCCTCCTCCAGAATAGCTTTTTGTCTTTGGGTTTATTTTCTTTCTTTCATTAAAAAGGTTTGACCTCGACGTTTTGAATGGATTCAAACGCAGCATTGAATGCCTCTTAGGATGTGGCTTTTTTGAGCAAGAGAGGGAGGAGGGAATTTCATTGTGTCCAACCTTGCAGACCTTGAGCAAGGAAAAGCCTTGCCTTCTCCTGCTGCTGTTGCTCTCTGCCTGGATCTGTTTCTCTCTGACGAGTCCCGTGTCCTCACCCAGCTCCTCCCTTAGATCAAATGATCCAGCCACCCCCACGCACACCACTCATCCTCCACAGAGCTGTTCAACAACAGCTCCACCAGCAAAACTCCTCCACAGCGGTAAAAATGGGGTATCCATCTTGTGGCCAGCTTGTACCTGGCCAGGTTCGACGCAGTCCCTTTGTGAGCTGTCAGGGGTCTTCACCTCTCTGCTGCAGCAAATACAAGTCATCACAAAGTCCCAGCGTGTCCCTTGCACTGTTGAGACCTCATGGCTGGGTCCAGTTGCTTCTTGCATGTTTGGAGACCACCAGGTAAATAGTGCAAACCCAGGATCTCCTTTGGTATCCACCTCTGCCTGCTTTCTACCTCTGCCAAGTGATCAGAATGTATCAGAGACAGTTACAGAGGGTAACGGGAGCCTCAGGTGAAGCCAACCTGCAAACCTGGCTGCAGAGATGGGTTGCATCTCCTGTGACCATGACACTTGGCCCTGGAACTCTCTGTGGAGGCCCAATGTGATTTCAGAGGAGGACAAGTGACCCACACAGATGGCAAGGTGACAGTGTTTTGCAGCTGGGGTCACTGGCAGTGGCTGACGGTGTTACATGTAGTTGAGACCTGTTTATGGTCAGCCTGTGGATGCCCAGCTAATAATTTCACCCTCTTAAAACAAAGAATAAAAGGTCTGGCTAACAATTTGACCTTTTGGCAGCACTGGCAGAGAGTCAAAGGGTCTTGGAGACCCCAGTTTCATTTGGGCTGTCTTTTCTCCACCCAAAATACAGAAGAACCAACATTGGCTACCAGGAAAAGAGCTTGTTGGTGTTCAAGAAAGTTATGGCATTTACTCTGCAATTCAGCACTGGCCACATCAGATCTCTCCTAGAGGTTTGTGAACAACAGGGAGGAAGCGCCTTTTGATCTGATTTTGCAAAACGAAGAGCAGTGAAATAACTGAGCTGCAGCAGCTTTCCCTGTCCCCAAGCTGGAGATCAGAAGATTGCTGATAACAATGGAGAAAAGACAGAAATGCTCAATAATTTCTCTTCTAGCTTTGGCAAAAGCAGGCTGGTGTTCTCGTATTGCACAAGGGTAACAAAGTGCTTTCTAGTCCATTAGTAACCTAGGAGGACACTAAGTGGCATGGCCTAGGGATAAACATTTTTGAACAGCGGGCTCAGATTAATTTGCTCCCAAGGGTACCCTAGAAGCAGGGTGAGCAGTGGTGTAGCCGCCTGCTCATCCTGTCTACGAAGTCCTGGGATTTCTTTCTGAGCCCAGAAGACTGGAAAGATGATAACTGCAGGGCAATATTCCAGAAAAGGGGAAAGAATAAGGAAGTGTAGCGATAGGACAAGAGGTAACGGTTTTAAATTGAAAGAGAGGAGATTTAGATTAGATACGAGAAACAAATTCTTTACTGTGAGGGTGGTGAGACACTGGAACAGGTTGCCCAGAGAAGCTGTGGATGCCCCAACCTTGGAAGTGTCCAAGGCCAGGCTGGATGGGGCTTTGAGCAACGGGCTCTAGTGGGAGGTGTCCCTGCCCATGGCAGGGGGGTTGGAACTCGATGATCTTTAAGGTCCCTTCCAACCCAAACCATTCTATGATTGTGTGCAGAATTGCTGGAGGGGTGCAGCTTAGCCCGGCAGAAAGTGATGCAGGACTGGAGGAACAGAGCGTGGGAAGCTCTCAATATTAATAGATGTCTCATGCAAAATTAGACTTTGCAGATTCGTTAAACTTCATTTGGGGCAGGTTGTATTAGATGACCCAGGCAGCTCCACAGATGGAAATATGCTCGTGTGAGGTGTTTTGGTTTGGAGTGACATGGTTATTCTGGTTTGAAAATGGGCATGATTTATCATTAAAGTGTGTGATGGGGAGTGGTAGAGGGGTGTTTCTAGTTGGGCCCTCCCAGACTCCATCCTCCCTGTGCAGCTGGTGCTAAGAGAAAAAAGGACTAGGAAGAGGAGAAACTCACTGATCCTTCCCCGTGTCCCCCCTGCCACAAAGCTTTTCAGGGATACCTCATGCCCGAGATTGCCTTTGAATTCCCCCAATGGCTTGATGCCATCAGAGGGCACTCACCCTCCGCAACACTGACCTGTCCCTCCTTACCCAACCTAATGGCATTGTGTCCTCCATGAATTTTTGGCAGTGAATTTTTGCAAGGGAATTATGCCCTCTGAGAAAAGCTACTTCATTTGGTTTATCTTTAACCTGGCATTTCAGTGATCTCCAGTTGCATTTTGAAGAAGAGCGGAGTGTCGCATCCATTCATGCTGTAAACAGGCACTTTAATCCATTTTAGGCTCTACAGTAGATAGTATGAATATGCTTGAAGGTTTGGTGCCTCTCAGACACTCTGGAAATTAAAAATCACCATACCAGGCTATGGTTCCCCTCTTGTAACTCCTCTGCATCTCTACAAGTCACAGGAATACCTGTAAGAGGTGTCGCTGGAGCAGAAGCCATCTCAGTGCTATGATTCCCACCTCTTACGTGGGACAAGCCGGCCACTGCCAACCCCCAGGGAGGCAGGAATCCCCCAAGATAATTCATGCCAATTACTGCAATCAGCTAATTAGCAAACAAGATCAATTCAAATGAAGTTACGGTGTCAACAGCTATTATGCAAGCTTGCCTGTTCTGGAGTAAAGCCATCCTGGGAGGGTCTGTGAGAGCTGTTGTGGTCAAAAAGCCCTCGTGGATGGGAAATGGGAAGAGTCAAAGGGGATACCATGCGTAGAAGTGAAGCAAAGGAAAAAAAAAAAAACCATCACTTTGACAAATTAATGAGAGAAGGTTCTGGGAATGGAAAGCGATCCAGGGAATTGCTTGCAAACATGAAAGCGATGACAGAGAGGGGTGATGCCCATGTGACAACCTGGGTGATGCCCAGGTTGGGATGAAAGGGAGCTCTTCATCAGGGAAATACCTGGGCTCCTCTGTAAGGAATCCCCCCCAAAGGAGGGGAGCAGAGGGATTTCTCCCCTCCTGGGCAATGCCAGGGCCAAGCAGCCTGGGAAAGGCTCTCTAACCATCCTCCCTGGCCACAAGCATGGTGCTAGCAGAGGGCAGGAGGTAACACTCATCCCCATCCTCAACTCATACCAGAACCAGCTCTGCAATTAAAAATGATTGCCACTTTTGGAAGTCAATTGCCAGCCTGGGCTTGCTTGGGATGCAACAACCTCCCGATGGGAGTTAGAGCCCAGCTTGCTCCGTTTCTACCTGCAAGAATCTCCTTTGGAAGTGCAAGCCTGAAGCTGGATGGGGCGACCAGGGTGGGATGCAGAGCTCCGGGACCAGCTCCAGCCCGGAGCCAGAGGCCGGCGTGAAGCCTGTAGATGCATTGGCTAATCCTCCGCTAAGCCCGCTGTGATGGATTTAAAGGGTGTTTGTGTCGCTCGCCCGCAGGATCAAGATCCTTAGAGGATAAGTGTCCAGAGGAAATGAAGGGATTCTCGTTCCCACAGCAGGGCGTGAAACAGAGACATGGCCCCCGCTGGGATGTGCCGGTGGGGGGGCTGCTGTTATCTCCTGCGTGCTCTCCCTCGGAGCAAAGGGATGCCTGCTGTCATCTTGCACCAGACTTTTGGGTGGGGAGTTTTGCTGCCTGCCTCTGGAGCTGGCAGATGCCCTGGTTTTATCAAGGCAGCTGGCCCAGCGAAACGTTATCCGACAGACCAAATCTCTGCCTATCTCTAAAGCCCTGGAGGGGTGAAAAATTGCTTTTCACCCCTGTGTCATGGGTGGAGAACTGAAGCAAAAGAATTTCACTCAGGTCCTGTCCTGGCCAAACCTGGGGCTACAACCATCAGGCTACCCTGCCCATCCTCAACTTCTCTGCTCATTCACATGATGGGAACCAGTGGAGGTAAAGCCTTTAACACACTTTTGCTTCTTTAAGGGGTAAGGAGAAGGGGAAAAGACATCAACAGATTGATGGTAAAGTTCATTAAAGAAGGAACAATTAAGTTTTCCAGCTTTGAGGAACGACCTCTGGGTGGTGGATGCATCCCCACAGCGGATGTTGAGAGCTGTGCAGGCTACGTGAGCTTCCATGGCACGGGCAGGCTGCTCAGGTGACTTGTAGGACTTGTTTTTAAAATAAACAGATCCCTTTTATCACCTGAAATCCTACACCCCCGACGGGAAGAAATGTATTTAACTAAGAAACACCACCATTAATCACCTCTTGAGCTTGAGACTTTGCTCAGGCCTCGGCTCAGGGACCTCTTCCCAAAAGCCACATGCCCACCTCCCACAATACTGGGCACAACCCAGCCCTGCTTGGAGCCAGGGTGGGTCCTCTGCTGCCGGCTGGGAGGCCAGTGCTACTCACTCAGCAGATTGCAAGGAGAGGGAAATAATCCCTCCTTTCTTTCCCGGCTATCAGGAATGTACCACACCTGGTGCCCCTTGGGGAATGTTTGCTGTCTTGGCAGGTGCCTGGGCTGGATTGTTTGCCCAGTGCTTTTTTTTTTTTTTTTAATTATTTTTTTTAAAAGTTAATTTGGCGCCCCGGGGGCTGGGGGGGGAAGCCAGGGTGGGTCCTCTGCTGCCGGCTGGGAGGCCAGTGCTACTCACTCAGCAGATTGCAAGGAGAGGGAAATAATCCCTCCTTTCTTTCCCGGCTATCAGGAATGTACCACACCTGGTGCCCCTTGGGGAATGTTTGCTGTCTTGGCAGGTGCCTGGGCTGGATTGTTTGCCCAGTGCTTTTTTTTTTTTTTTAATTATTATTATTAAAAGCTAATTTGGGCCCCCGAGAGCATGGAGGGGAAGACAAAGCCCTTGGCTGGCACTGAGGAATGTCAGCAGGCTGTGGGTTGGTTTGGCTGGTCCCTGCGGTGTCACACAGCCCTCCTGAGAGGCAGATCACAGGTGAGATGAGTTTGTTCAGATTCTGCTGGAAAACAGACTGGTGGTTGCCTGTGGGGATTACCTGCCCCAAACAAATGCAGGTCGCACATTCACTGCTTTTGCCACAAGATCGGGTTTTAAGATACCTCAGCATAGCCCCCGTTTTAGTTCCCACACAATATAATCCCTTGCCATGGCTGCCCCGGGTTTGGGGGGCTGCAATACAGCCGAGCAGAGGGAAACAGAGATCTGCAAGGTTAAGGAACATGCCAGGGGCCACACAAAATGCCAGTAGCAGAGCACAAACCAGAGAACAAACTTTCCACTCGGGGACTCAACACCACTAAACCCAGTCCTGGCTGTTGGGGACATCCTGATCCCCAAAGAGATCAACCCCTGGGGTCGGCAAATGCAACTGCAACTGCATCCCAGCTCAGCAAACCACTTGGAGGGAGGAGAGCGCAGCAGCCAGGAGGAAGAGCACAGCAGCCAGGAGGAAGAGCACAGCAGCCCACAGATCAGAGGAAGGAGGAGAGTAAACTCCTGCTGTGCAATGGCTGGCCGGGGACCAGCTGAGCAGCAGTGATTTATTATTTGCATTACAGGAGGAGCTGGAAGCTGTGGAGAACGTCAGGGTCTCCCTGAGACTGGCAGGAGAACCATGCTTTATGGGCTGTATTCAGCTTGCTCCTGGAGAAGGGTATTTATGCCCTTCCTCAGCTGAAACTGGGTGGGGTTATAGCTTGTCCTAGAAGCCTTTTGAGAAATTTATTTGTTTGAGGAGGGAGAAATTTGAGCCAGGAACAGGTCCTGGTCTTTCCCAGAGTCCCCCTACCCTGGGCAGGCAGAGTGGGACCATGTGCCTGAAGGAGAGCTGCAGGAGCTGAGGAGCTGCTCTGTGCAGTGCAAGGGGCATGGGGGTGCTGCTGTGCCAATTTCAGCCCAGCATCCTGGATGACTTTTGGGATGTTTTATCCTCTTTTTTCTGTCCCAACCTCTCTGGGCCACCCTGAGTAGCCAGTTTGACTGCCCCCTGTAACAGGGACAGCCTTCTCTGGATTTCCACCCAGCTGCTGGGAGCAATCACCCTGGGTGGACAACAGCAGAGCAAGGTGCATGGTCTGGCCAAAATAAACACCAATGTGTCCCTGTCCCCTCTCTCCATCCCCTTGCAATTCCTTGCATCACTGGAGGCAGAAGACCCCTCTGCAGGGAAATGTCTGAGGTGGGATGTCTGGTCCTCCCGTCTCAAACGTCTCAGGTGGGGTGGCTTGGCTGTTACTCCAAGTGCTTGCGAAGGGCAAAGCTGGGGATGTAATGAAGGCACGCTCCGTGGGGAGTGGAACGAGCTTGTACTAGATCAAAATGATATAATTAGAAAGCCGGGACAAGGAGATGAGCTCCTGTTCCTGAAAGCTGGTCTGTTTTTTCCAGTTCCAGCAGCTGGGCTAATAAAAGCTCTGACCTCCCCATGCGCATCGTCTCCAGCATGTGTCTGCAGGGCACTGCGATGGCCACGAGCTTGGCAGGGGGAGCTCCCATCTTTGAATGTTTCGAGAGATGGGGTGTTTACAACCTCTCTAGGTGACATCCACCACCATCACTTTGGCCAGTCTGTCTCCTCTTGTGCTCCTTACCCTGGGCCTGCCAAAAATACGCAGTGTCAGCCCTCCCCAAAACCACACAGCTGAGGATGCTCACCCAGTTGACTTTGTCTACCAGTTCCATGTCCCAGGTTGTCTCTCTTTCATGCTTTGGTACAGGCAAGAACCCCAGAATGGCCCCAAAATGACAACCCTCTTGCAAAGCCCTCAGGCCACCCTCTCTGGTGAAGGTGGGGAGAAGACAGTGGATTTGCATGGGAATATCCCCACCAAATCCAACCCCACACTCCAGGACTTCCCCATGGAAGCAAGAACTAGGTGAGAGATCTCCCTTCATCTGCAAGCCCACTTTGTCTCCTCTGGCAGCACTTACTCCCTTCTAACCCCCCAAAACTTGCAAACTGGCCTCACAGAAAGGATTTAGCCTGACCATAAAACAGGAAAACCCTGGTCATCTGCAGAGCACAGCCCATGCCGAGGCAGGCCAGGGCAAGCAATGTTCTGGATGGATTTATGGGGCATAGCCACCAGGTTTGGAGAGGAAGAGGTCCAATATGCCCAGCTGCTTGGCGTTGTGGCTGGAGGGAAGGAAACATGGGGAACTACCAAGTGATATAGGGTCTACAAGGTATCTTGAAAATCTGAGCCTATAGAGAAGAGTGGTCCTATTGATATATGAGAGGCACATGATGCAGGATGAAACCCAACCAAGTGTGCTGGGCTTCTGTCACCTCCCCTGCAAAATAAACACCCGCATCCCATCCTCCTTTGTGACTGGTCCCTGGCAGACACGGATCTGGAAGGCATTGCTCCATTTGCAGAGCTTCCCGGCAGGGAACCAATTTCCCCCAGGATGCACTAGGTGCTGGACACACAGTCAGAAATTGCTTATCCCTTTTTTTTTGTTGTTTTTTTCTTTCCTGGCTTGGATCATTATTATTATTACTGGTGCTGGGCTTCCAGAGGAAAACATGTCTTTGGGCCACATACCAAAGGATTTGGTTAATTCATCACCCGCAGACGCACATATATTTATTTAAAAGTGCCTCTTGTTATGTTACTTGGCAACTTCTGAGCCCGTGTATTTCTACAGCTGATAAATATTTGTGAGGTTGGTTGTGTGAAGAGCGGCATGTGTTAATAACATTATCATCTTTCTTCTGGGCTTCCTACAAAGAGAATGGGCTCTGTTACATCTGTCTAAACCTGGAGCATCTCGCTGGCCCGCAATCAGGATTTGACCAAAAAGAAAGGGAGGGTTGCTTGTCTCCATAGTGGTGTGAGGATGAGGCATGTGAGTTCATTTTGCATGAATAAATGGTGTGGTTTAGACTTCAGAAGCACCCACTGGGACCAGAAGAGGACTGAAAGGCTGGAGGTGGCTGTTGGGTGGGCAGTGGGAGCAGGGAGGGTGCCACAGGAGGTTAAAGGGCACTCAGAGGCTCAAAAGCAACCAGAAAAAAATGGAGCAAAAGGGAGAGCTCAGATCATTGAATAAATCCCATAACTACCAACTGCTGGAGGCTGAGAGAGTTTCTCTGATGTCTGAGATAGCCCAGGCTGCTGTAGGTGTAGCCATCCTATACCCTTTTGCCCAAAAGAGCTGCTCATGGTCTACATGCTCCAGAGAGGCTCCAGCTGCTGGAGTCACGTTATCCCACGACCCCTCCTACTTTCATCCAAAGGAAAAACCCAAAATGTTTGCAGCTCCTGTGACCAGTCCAAAACACAATGCAGGGATGTAAGAAAGAAGGTGTCAGCCACGGCAGCAGTCAACGGGGAGGAGGCAGAAGGCAGAGACCAGGCCATAGGTCTCATCTTGGGGCAGACTCCAGCAAGGCTCAGACAAAACTTGTCCTTTTGACTCAGGAGCCAGATAAAGCCAGCAGGATCCACATATTCATTGCAAAAATAATTTTGCAAGGGGGAAACAGCTAAGATCATTGGGAGCCTGATTTCAAGCCTTGCAGCAGCTCTGCTGACATGAAGCAGGAGCTTCTGCAGCTCCTCCACCAGGTCAAGGGGACTTTCAGGTCCCTCTGCCAGGAGAGCTCTTGGCTCCAGGCAGCCCTGGATTATAAGGCATAAGCCATCTCCCTCTTTCCAATAGCTGCTTTAGCACTTGTGTTTGCTTTCTTTGCTGTTTAAGGAGCTACCCTTAAATTCTTGCCCCCCAGGAATGTGAACCTGTGCTCTCCCTGCCTGGTCCCCTCCTGTTCTGGGAGTACCACTGTGAGAGTTTCGGAACAGATGTCCTTCTCACCCACCACCCCATTAAGATGTGCTCCTGCAGGAACAGTGGGAAAACAGTCCAACCCCTGGCTTACAAAAACTGGTCCTTTTGCCCAGTGATGGTGCCCGGGGCTCCGGGGCGATGGGAGAGCTGAGCTTTGGGCACATGTTGCTCCCTGTTAGGAACCACTCGGCTTATTGCAGGGTCTCAAAGTGCTTGGACCACCGCCACCTCCGGGATGGAGCATCACAGCCTACCTATGGCTCCTGGTGCCACCATGTCCTGCATGAAAAGGACTCCCAGGCTGCAAAATGCACAATGAAATGAGGAATCCAGCAACCTCGCGTGGGGTATAAAGGCTTTACTCATGGAGGAGTAGCGTGGGTGAGCCAGAGGGGCTGGCAGGATCACTGCCTGCTCCCCCCAGCCTGCAGGGCAAGGATGTCTGGGCTCCTGGACACGTGCCTCCATTTCACTTTCAGATCCCACAAATAATAACTGTGTTTGCCAGCTCCTGTGACAAGAATGACTAATGGGGAAAGATACTCGGGAAGGGAAACAAGAAATCTCCTAGTTTCACCCTTTGTTTGCTGGATGTCTCTGAAAGCCCCGGGCATGGCTGGGCTTCCCTTAGTGTGCTCAGTTCCCCTTCAAGAGAAAGCAGATTTTAAGCCCTACAACAGCCCCAGCAACACCCTTTTAACTCTTAAGCTTCCCCATCAGGACATGACTCTCTTCAGAAACTTTTTGCAGCCCCATTTATTCAGATTCCTGCTCCACACAGAGTTGTCATGCAACGAGTGCCTCTCACTGCTGATGCAACGTGATTTTCACAGTGCATTTGGAAATCACCCTCCCCATCTGCCTTTCTTTGCAAGGCAGGGGACCATCTTTCCTCCTTCAGCGAGGAATGTGCAATCAAGAGGTGCCCTCATCCTGCACCATGACATGGTGATGCCCCTGTAATGGATACTGCAGCGGGTGCCCAGGGCTGACGCTGCAGCCCCCATGGAGTCTGGGGCTCTCTCAGTCCCATCTCCAGTAGGACAAGCTCCTCCTGTCTCCCAAATATCTCTTGCAACCAGATGTGGGACTTTCAGATGCTTTCCTACTTCCTCTTCTTGGATCTGGGGGCTGGGGGTCGGTCCCTTAGGACATCAGCTCAGTGACCCAGCAAAGAATAGTTCAAGGAGGAGGGAGTCTCGTCCCTGGATGGAGCCCATGCGGCCACGTACACTGCTACACCACTTTTTAAATGCCCAGCCCTGCAGCAAGGAGCCAAACGGGGGAAATTTCAGCCCTTCCACCACATTCCTCCTCTGCCCCATTGTCATCGCAAGGCCAACGCTCAGGACAAGGTGCCTGGTTCCCTTGTGGGAGCCCAGACACCGCAGACGGGGGATCACACTGCTCTGGCATTTCCACGCCAGTTTTCATACCATTCGCCTCCCAACCTTTGCAGAAAATAAATTCCCCAGCCAGGCTGAACTCGGATGACAGCATCGCATGCTATATATAGCCACGGCAGATCGCCGCTCGAACCAGGGCCACACATAAACAAACTGCACGGTTCCCTGCGTGGAGAGGGGACGGGCGAACGAACCGCACGTGACGGAGGAGCCTCCCACCCCTGGCTGCTCCAGGCCGGGGGTGCTTTGAGATCTTACACCTTCTTTAATGCCGAGCACCTCCCCTGAGGGCTCAGCTGCTGGCACAATCTACTGCCCGAGTGGGTTTACGGGTAAAGGATGTGCTGGAGGGTGTTGAAAGCAGAGCAGGGAATTGCTGAGGGAGTTGCCAAAGGTTATCCCGTGGGGCAAGTGGCATCCCCTGGCTTGAATCACACCTGCTGACTCCCAGCTGGAATTAAAGAAGCCGTCGGCATCACCCCACCCATATACAGCGACGTAGGGCAGAAAATGCACATCTACAGCATCTGCTCACCCCTCCTGCCTCCACTCCACATCTCCCTGCAGCCCTCCTGTTTGCACCTGGTCCTGCCCAACCCTCTGCTGCGCTGCACAGGGCTGCACGGGGCTGCATGGGGGCTGTGTGGGGCTGCATGGGGGTGCACAGGGCTGCATGGGCCTCCATGGGGTGGGGAGCAGAGGGAAGAGGGTGTCAATGTGCAGTGGGCACCCATGCCTGGCTCAGCTGCCAGGCCTTGCCCTCCTTCCCCAGCTCCCCACGCGTGCAGGGAAGAGGCAGGGGATGCTCAGGGGGATGCTCAGGGGGATGCTCAGGGGGATGCTCAGGGGGATGCTCAGGAGGCTGTGGAGTACCCAGCAGCTTGACACTCTTCTCCAGAGCCAAGGGACTGGCCAGCCTGGGGGCTGATCTCAGCCACGGGTCCCCAGGCTCTTTCCTTGGCTCTGAGGAGTGGATAGGGGTGGCAGAGGGGGTCCCTGCCCTCCCCAAGGGGCACACCCGCATCCTGGATGGGGCTTGCTGCTGCAGTGCAGCAGCTCCAGCCCTGCTCTCTCCCGGGGAGCTGGCAGGGGGGATGCCAGCCTTCATCCTTCCTTCATCACGACACCTTCTCTGGCTGCTCCAAACCCAGCTGCGGGGCCAGCGAGCGGGATGAGCCAACAGGAAGAGTGGGAACTTGCTCCTCTCCTGCGTGGGGATGGAGCCCGTGGGCCTGGGCACCCCAGGGAGCCGAGAGCAGTTGGGTGGCTTTGCACCCACAGCCCTGCCAGCGTGCACCCGTGGTTTGGGGGTTGAAAGGGGTGGGGGGAACACGCGATGGCTGCACCCTCGCAAAGCTGGGGAGGCATCGGTGCCTCCTGGGGTGAAGTCCCAAGTGGGGAGCCCCGTGGCGTGACATTCCCCACCCCCTGCACCCCGGCGTCCTCCCTCCTTCCTTCCCTCCCTCCCTCCCTCCCTCCCTGCCGCTGCTGGGCGAGGGCCACCCAGCACCGAGGCAGATGACATAATTCCCAGCAACTGCACGTTAATCACTCGGCCGCCAGCAACCTCCTTTGCTTGAATCCAACCCCCAACCCCAGCCACCGCTCCCCTCCCTGACATCACCGCCAAAGAAATAAAGAAATAAATAGAAGCAGCTGAGGAAGGGAGGAAGGCAGGGAGGGGGAATTACCTGATCCTGCCGGGCACTGGCAAACAGGTCTGCTCCCTCCCCTTTCCTCTTCTCCC
>NW_015090793.1:12623301-12699936 GCF_001431845.1 Calidris pugnax
AGATCAAAAGAAAGTTATAAATTCATCTATTTGCTCTTCCCTGACCCTTGCTTTTACTCCTCTTCACAGCAACTACCCTGGGAAAGGCACAATGCTTTCCCCTGTCACAATATTGAGAAAAATTGAAATGGGGAAGAAAGACCACCAGATGCTTTATTGTCTTAGGCGTTTCCACATAATTAGCTGGGAATAAAGGTCCTCTGCATGGTTTCATTGCATTGAATGAACTTGGATATTGCTACACAGTAGTGTGTTTTATGATTCATGCTCTGTTATCTGGCGGCTTTTTGAAAACTGCCAGCTACTTTATCACTGACGGCCAAGCCGAGGCCCACAACTTAAAATGCAGCAATGCAAAGTTAACTGTGCATGACAGATGTCCATGAAATTGTTTAACACACGCACGCATGCCAACACACACACCACACACACACACACACTCACTCGCAGCCACGTTTCCCCCCCCTTCTTGCGGCAAACGGCGGCCAGCCCCGACCCCACCCCCTGTCAAAGCGGCAGCCTAACAGCGAGGAAGGGAAGGATGGAGGGAGGATCTGCTCGCCTTCCCTTTAACTCTTCCCTCGCCACCCCCCCTCCCACCCCCCCAGGACAGGGCTCCACCGGGGTCAGGCCATGTCCCTGGCTGGGTATGGTGGGATGCTGCATGGACCGCCCCCCTGGCATCTTCCACCACAGGGCTCTGGGACAGGGGACATTTGGGGTCTGGTTGTGCCTTGACTCTATGCCCTGCAGTCTTGCTGTGTCTCATTGCCCTCATGGCCCTCAAAAAAACAAGAGCCCCTCAATACAGCTGAGCCCTAACATTTCCCCAAGAAGTGGGTCAGGGGAGGTGTGGGGTGTCTTGGGGTCACAGCTGGTGTTTGAGGGGCATAGGCAGCCCCAAGGTGTGTGGCTGGGGGTGGCACCTGTGCCCGTCTGCCTGTGTCCACCTTAAGACTATGAAAAACCCATTTTGGTCCTCTGATCCTCCCCATCTCCCTTTGGGTTGGCACATCCTGAACCCCAGGGGTTCTCCAGCAAGGGTGAGATGGAGAAATAAAGTCAGTGTGGGAGATGAAAGCTTCTTTTCCCACCCTACAGAGAGGCCAAGAACCTGAGCAAGCAGAAGGGGCAAACTCCCCATACTCCCTCTTACATAGATTAGCTAGAAAAGGGACATGCAAATGGCATGCAGATTTGGCCAAAGACTCAAGCTGAAGGCACGGTGGTGAGGTAGCATGGACTTGCCTTCTCCAAGGAGAAATGAGAGTTACCAGAGGGAAAAAGAAAAGATGAAGCTCACTATGCTGTCCATGGAGGGCTTCCGCACATGGAGAGGTTGGTGGCATGTGTCCCCGCTCCCAGCTTCACTCCAGCACTGGGGTTGCTCCATCAGGGATAGATCCTGCAACACACACTGTCAGGCTCCAGTTCTTCTTTGTTGGAGGCCTCAAGAGGGGGAGAAGAGGCAGGAGTTACTGCCATTTACTTCTGCTGCTTTCCAATGAAATGGCAGGTCAGGTAATTAATTATTCTTGCTAATAACACCAGACAGGCACTCGACTGCTCCCACAGAATTGCAGGCTGTATCTCTCTGCATAGGTTGTTGCTGGCAGAGCTCCAGGGGCTGTGTGTGATCCTCCTTGGATGAAAAGGGCAACCAAAGCCTTCTGACTTATAGTCACTTTGGGGGACCGGGATTAGAGCCTGGGACAAAGCCATCTCTCCTGTTGGTGGGACTGTTCCTTCCCACCAGCACTGCCAAGCAATGGAGCAGTTCAGGTCCTGTGTAGACAGCTGGGTGGTCCTTCTAAGGGCTGTTAAATCTGGCAGGGCAAAGGGAGAGAGCAGGACTGCCGATGGGGGATGGAGAACGTCAAGTCAGATGTGTCTGCTGGCACTGCCCCACCAAAAATCAAGAGATGCCCAGGATTATCCCAGTCTCTGTACTATGTAGACCCTTGCTCACAGGCAGCCTGGTTTCCTCTCAGTATGGTGGTGCAGCCTCTTTCAGGGGACATGCAAGGGTATGAGGGGTCTCACACGCGAGCTTCCCACACTGCTTCCAGCCTCAGATGAACCCCTATCTGATTGTCACCCAGTCACACACCTCCAGGATTGAGCACTAACGCTGAGACAACTGCACCTGAAGGGAGATGGGCTCCAGCTCCCCTCTCTGACCCTTCAAGGGACACTGGAGTGGTCCTGGACACCCTGAGGGGAGTGGAGGGGATGAAGAGGGAATCTGCATGTGTCCTCCTACCCAATGATGAGACATGCCTAGGCTGGGGCAAGGCCAGTTTTGTGGCTGAGAGCATGCTCAATGATGTTGCAGCTCCACCAGGTCAGCTCAGCATCCTATCCCCAGCAGCACTTGCACGTGGACACCCAAGGAAAAACAAAGACAGGACAATATTTCCCTCTGACATTCTCCATTTTCTGTTCAGGTGGCTTCCAAAGGCTGAACTGTCTACAAAAACACACAAGCAGAACAAGGGACCAAATGGATATACTCTCGATGGCCGGAGCAGCAGTGTTTCCCAGCTCTGTTTCCTCACTAATGCAAAGGAGAGGTTTTTGCAGGGTCTGGACCTCCACAAGGGCTATGAGCCCTTCACATGCTGTGAGTCCCCACTGAGTCCATCTTCAATGTGAGGCGTTGCTTCCTTCAGCATGGGTTGAAGCCCAGAGCCTGTAGGACACCTCACATGGTTTGGGTCCATGCAGCACTATCCTCCTCTCCCATTGCAATTGTCAAGTATTTTTATAACAATTATCCTGGGCTAGCACTGGGGCAGCAGTTTTTCTGCTCTCCTCTTCTACGCTACCGTTGATCCCTTTCCAAGAAGTGCTTGCAGATGTCGTCATTTTCTACAGCAGGCCAGGATGAGTGCTCTCTCCAGAGGACATTGCTCTGCCTCTGCTCCTTGTCCTCAACCCGGCCCAGCTAACATCTCAAGTGGACGTTGTTTTCCCTTATTTGCTGAGTGTTTTGTGCATCTTGATGTGGTTATCATGCTCCAGCCGTCAGATTGTAGCGAGTCCCAGGGAGAAGGTGCCAACTTTAACATATGCCTGAACAGTTCTTTTCAGACATATACAAACTGGAACAATGCCTCGCTGAGAATATGCTTGTTGATGCAATTTGCCAACTGTGGTTTCAGATCTGCTCTTTTCAGCAAGTACCAACTATTTGTAGACAGTGCAAAATCTTGGACAGCTGGGGATTGATGGGGTCTCTGGAAGTCTCTCTCCAGGCATGGAGAAACTAGCAGAGAAGACAGCATAGGGCTGAGTGAATACATCCATAAGTATCACAAATAATGTTCAGATCAAATGCTTTGCTTCCAAGAACTTCAGTCCTTTTTCTCTTTGCTTTAGGAAGCAGCCAGCACCGGGCAGTCACTTTGCTTCTCTACCACACAAACCATGAACACAGTCTCACCTTGGGGAAACAGGACTTGACTCAATTCTTCACACCTCCTGGTTCAAACGTCCTCCGATGCTTCCCCCATCAATGGCACTCATCATTCAGGTAGGACATCATTGGGACATGACTCTAGTGCACCTGGATCTAAGTCTGCCTGGAACAGAGCCAGCCAGGGTATCTCCACTCTAGCATGTCCTTGGAAACAGCATGGGCAACCCTTGGCTGGTAGCTGGACTCTCCCTAACTTCTTCCCAGGATTTGCAGATATCATGGCAATGCTTTATGGAAGAGCTGGAAGATGATAACAAGGTGGGTTTGGGGTTGTGTCTAAGGAGATACGCAAGCTTGCCAAGTGGGCAATGAAGACTGCCAGGTCTGATGAGGTCACAGTGTTTTCTTACCACCATTCATTAGGATGCAGCTCAGCCATTGCCCACATGTCTGCCTTCAGCTTGCAAACTCCCAGGGCAGGGATCACATCCTGCTCTTTGCTGATGAAACCCCCCATCAGCTGGTAGTGTTGAAAGTGGAAATGTCAATGAGTTGGCCCAAGAGTAAGGAGGGTCAGCATTTGAACTGCCTGTTCTCCCTGGAGGACTGCCAAAGGCATATGTGTTTAAGACAGCAAATAATCAAGAGACCATTGTTCATAGCAACCTCAGTGGAAATATTTTTGTGTGTGTATGTGTGTGTGTGTGTATGTGCTGGCATCCAATTTGGCAATGGTTACTCAGCACAAGTGGGCGGCCTGTCCCTTTCTCTCAGCTGGAGTCTCCTCCTCCTCATGAGGACCCAGAAGAGGGATGAAACTAGAGCAGATGGTTTGGGGGTGCTCAGAAATACCAATGCCAAGGGCTGTCTCATCACCAGCTAGAGCTTCATGGCGTGCTGAACATGCTCAAGACCAAGGAGGTCTCTCCAAGGAGAGGGGGACACAGGGGGCTGCAAGCAACTCTTGGAGATATTGACGGTTTCTGCTTTTGCTTGGGTTTTGCGAAGAAGGAGCAGAAATAGAGGTCTTTGGGGTATTGTATGAAGTAAAGGATTCTTTGTCAAATCGTCCCTCCCCAAGTCCAAAAGAATTTGAAGCACTGATGCTGAAGGGGCACTGAGAGAGACTATGCTGGTTTTGCTAGGAAAAGGTCTCAGGGCTTTCTCCAAATGAGCATCCAAGGATGCAAGCCTGGAAAACTAGATGAGGCAGGCAGACTCCAGATTATCTCCTCTTTGAGTCCCGTACAAGATCTGCCACAGTCCTTCAGTGGAGAAACTCCCATTGAAAGCTTTGCTGCTGCTCTTATCCCCTCAGAAGTGAATGGAGAGATTTTTCCTAACCTCCGTCCCCCTCCACAGCTCCCGGCATTTCATTCTCTCTGAAGCAACATGCCGCCGCTAGAATCAGCTGAGATGAAACCGAGCTGGCTCCTACACACCTTGGGAGCTCAGGCAGGGTTGCTTCCCACACAGTGTCTTTCACCCAAATTAAACAGCTCTCAGCTGAGCTCTGCCATCCATCATGCCAACCCGCAGGCACAGCTCGGTTTTGGCAGCTTTCTGAACCCTTGGGTTCATGTTTAACAGGGAAAGAGTCGGGACCTTTTTTTGTGAATGTGTTGCAAGGGGCACGCGGTCAAGGAGGCTACAGGGGCATCCTTGAAATCGCGCTGAAATCAGTGGGAGGCTGATAGCTGTTAAAGATAGTAAAGACCCGGGCATTGAGGGCTATTTTCAGACTGCCTGCTACAGTGTTCAGTATTCAAGGGGGCAAGGATGGATGTAGACTACCTGCTCCCCAGGGATGTGTCACTTCACAAGTAGGTATCACGGGGTGGTTTCTGCTGTAAAAATAGCCTGTATACCTTGGTACAGCATCAAAAGAAATAACAGCTGATGTTATAAGGACGTTGCTGTCCTGGGATTGAGCTGCATTACGACACCCAGCTTCAGATGACTGAATGCACTGCTGTTTGCCAGTGATGTCTGTGTGTCATTCAGTTGGTGTCTACATCAGTGCCAGGTGAGCAGCTCTCCAAGCTGCATTGGCTGTATTGATTGGAGCTCAGTTCAGATGCCCATGCCCAGTTGCACTGTAGGTGTCTGGGAGTGTTTGAGGCACCTACACAGAGCAGATAGACATGGGATAGGGTGTCTGGTAGCACCATTTATGGTGGCAATGCTTGTTGGAGACCAAATACTGTCTGTTTTCTCCTGCAGCTAAGGTATCAGCCCATGTGAGTTGGCATCTGTGCTGACGAGTGTCAGATCCACAGGTATTTGAGGTAGGAAACTGAGAAACTTTGGCCATCTCGGCTCCCTGTGCTGGAGACATCTGCACTGTTCATGCCTATGTCCACACATTTCAGATGTCTGCAGATGCCTTTCCTATCAAACCTGCTCTACAGAGGACTGATTTCTGGGGTGATTTTAGCAGCTTTCCCCTTGTCCACTCCACCAGGTCTCTGGGTGGTAAACAAATGTCTCCTGGCTCTGCGTTGCATAGGCTTCATCTTGGGCTCACCAGATCAGCCACTTCAGCAAGGTGAAAATCTCTGTCTCTTTGCCACAGAAAGGCTTTTGGGAGAAATCATCATTAACTCACTTTCTAACTTGCTTTTCAGATCCCCTTTCAGGGAGGGTAGCCTTGGCCAGCAGATCCTCCATCCTCTTGCTATTTGCTTGCCAGAGAGCAGCCTGGGGGAATGACCTTAGACTCAAATTGCATTAAGAAAGGTCCTCATGAAACAAGGCTGTTCTCAGAGACAGAGTTTACAGGCATCCTAGGCAACCGCCTTGGGCTTTTTCCAGTCCTCCAGGGAGAAACACAGTCCCCAGAAATCAATAACTGAGTTCTTTTGAAAGTCAGCAGGACTTTGGCTTGATCTAAACCACTCTCTTCAGTGATTTCACTCTGCTGAAAGCAAACAAGGGTTCCGAAATGAGAGCCCTGGATTCAAGCAGCCTGAAGAGGATCAGCCCTGACCCTCTGTCCCATTGCAAGGGGATGGGTCGCTTATTGCCGGTGCCCCCATCCTTCTGGCCACTGGGCTGTCCAGCTTCTCCCTACACAGAGCCAGACAAGGGGAGCCAAAGCAAGTTTTGACCGAAAACACCTCTGGGTTTTTTTTAAATGCAAACACCACTCTGAGGCTCTGCTGAAGCAGGGAGAATCAGTCCCTCCTTCTAGCATAGGTCTCAGCTCACAAACTTATTTCATATTCAGATATTCTTCTCCATTTTCTTTACATACAGGATTTCCTTCCTGACTACATCACCCCAAAGGCTTCTTATTTCACATGCAACCCCATAAACACCCTACCCCATCCACTGCCTATCTTTTCCTTTCCCCAAAACACCCAAATTGGCAAACATGGCTTGCTTTTATACTAATTCCTCTCCCAACAGACCTTGCTTTCTCTATGTATCTGCACTACAACTCCCAGACTTCCTTCAAGCTTAGACTAGCAAACTTGGAAAGGCCTTGTTCCTCTGCCTCATCCCCATCCTGCCTCTCTCCTGAAAGAAGTTGCCATAAACCAGCAACTTTCCTAGCTCCTGGAAGAGGCACGCTGAGGACATCCTGCTACAATCCTTCCTCCCAGCTCACCTCACTGCTGCGGTCCCTTCTGATGCTGGAGCACCACATAGTCAAAGCTAAACCTACTGTGTGCTCCTCCCCATGGACAGGAGCTGGGTTTTGATCCCAGTTTAACAGAGAAGATGCCTAATTCCCATTCATGTGGTGAATTCATACATAATTTTATGTAATAAGCTTTATGAGTGAAGAGACTCATATGCCTTATCAGCTGAGAGGCTGAGGGACGCATCAGGCAAAGAGCTCCACGTCCCACCAAGGGTCAATCCTGCATCCTGCTCGTGTGCCTGCAGTTCAAAGGGAAGAAAGAAAAATTGAAGGAAGTTCAGGAAAGCACCACATTTATAATGGCCTGAGAAACCTGATGCATGACCAGAGATTTAAAGAGGTCAGTTGGGTTTGTGCAAGAGGGGGCTAAGAGGTGAGTGGGTCATGGACTGACACCAGTTGCACTGTGAAGAATTTTCTGGGGGTTCATAGCTCGTCAGCGTAGCTGGGAAAAGGCACAGAAAGGCAATGATGGGAAGATGTAGCTGCCTGAATTCCCAAGTTCATCCGTTTTTCAACAGTGAGGGTGTTTTACCAGCTGGACAACTTACAATTGGATCCTCTCCCAGTCTTTAAACTGAGCCCATCTGTGTTTTTAAGTACTAAGTTTAACCCCAGAAATTATGATCCGGACAAAAAAAATTAAGTTGTTAGCCACATTCTGAAAATGCACATAACAACCCCTTGGAAAACATAACGAACCCATGCACCTTTCAGAAACAAACTCCAGGATGTTTTAAAATATGTTTGTGGTAGGCCTAGCGTGATGTAGCAACAGCTGAAGGTCATAGGCACTGTATAAATAGAAAGGAGATTTTATTGTGACATGTCCATCCGGAGCCGTTGCTCATGGGTATGCCATCTGGGATGGGAACAGGAGCCTGTGCATTCCTACAATAATAATGAAAAAGAGATCCTTGTCCTTGCAAGGAGCGTAAGATGATGCCATGGGGTGGGTTAGCGATGAGGTTGTAACTTTGCTCCTAATTTTACCAATTCTCAAGAAAAATCAGACATGTCATGGTGACCTTTGGAATGGAAAATCCTCCCGTGGGGATTAAATCACATACCCAAGCAGAGAGAAGGAATATTTTCAACCATAAAGAGCATTTTCTATCTGCTGGAGATGGCTTATAATGACTGTACTTCTAATTTGGGTATCTCAGTGTCCCCATCAGTAGAGGTGATAGGGGTTCTCTAATGTCCTTTAGCATGCTCTGGTAAGATTTTCTACTGGTGTCTGACAATGTGCTATCAAAGACCTTTTCTGGAGACGGCCAAAACCCTGCTTCATGCAATTTCCCTGTGCCACCTATCAGCAATCTGCATCTATCCATTTGTCTTCTTCATGTGTTTGGGTGATAAAATCTTCAGGGTCTGGAGCTGTGGATGCTGCACCCTTGGTCCATGCCAGAACAACAGCTTTGGGAGGTTGCCTGCAACAACCAGTAATGATCACTTCAGCAACAACCTATGGGAGCACAGGGAGCCACTGCGGAGTAAACGCAATAATCATTTAGCAAAAACAGAGGGGTTGAAACACTGAGATGCAGGAGCTTGATCCAAGGAACCTGGGTGAACACCCAGTGGAGGTCTTTGCTGGTGCAGTGCACTGCAATTGCTGCTGCTCCCTAAACAACAAGCGAAGGTAGCTGCGAAGAGAAAATGAGACCTTCACTTTCATTGCTTGGCATCAAAGATAACTCATGGTATTTACTTAAGGAAAGCAATTTGAGAGAGACACAGGCTGTAAATCTTCAGATGTCACTGCTGGACAAAAGCCAAAGAGCCTTTCAGCTCTGTCTGTGTGAGGTCCCAGTTCATCTAATGGGGGTATCTGCTTCACTGATGAAGGCAACAATGTCATGTCCTGTCCTGTGATGAGATGAACCCCAGCGAGACCCAAGACTGGGTTAGGGACCAGAAAACTGTGTGTGCTTGGTGAGGACCTTTTCTGTGGAGACCTGACTCTCACTTGGACACAGGTCCTCTGACAGCTGCTTAATGCTACCTCCTCCTACTCCTCCACAATCCCACCCTTGCGAGGTGTGTTTGCACCATCAATACAGATCAGGAGCAGCATCCTGTCCCCCTGCACCTCCTTTTCTGGTCTATGTGGCATGCTGAGGAAGACCTGAAGGTGAGGGATGCTGTAGCCATGGCAGGGTAACCAGGAGCTTCAGCAGCACAGGTGGTGCTAGATGTACTACAGCTGTGTCTTGCTTCTCCCCCCTCAGTACAGGCTTGCTTGGTTCATTTGGTTTTTTTTCTCCCTAGGGTTATTTTTAGCAGGTGATCAGGATTGGGTCTGTAAGTCTCATGAAATGCTGAAGCATGTAGCAGTGACCTGTTGGAAACCCATAGGAACAAAAGGAGGAGGGTGCCAGCACTTCTCTGCAGCACGGAGGGAATGACTGTTTCTTCTGCTCCTTGAAGGACAACTTGGTGAGTGGCATTATAACTGCAGAGAGGAGAATCTCTGCTCTTCTGCTATGATTGCTGATATGGTATTGGATTGTGTGATGGGTCACACCTATTGATCACAGCAGGCTAAAAAAGAAACAACCCATAAATAACTCCTGACATCCCCAGCTGTGCCAGAAATCCTGAACAAAGGACTCTTGGGAAAGCTGTTGTTGGTGTTTCTCTGTCCCTCTCCTCTGGAAAATGCTAGGGACAGGTTTGGGATAAGCCAGATGACTGAGGCTCACTAAATGTTTTTGCAGGTGTTTTCTTAGCAGGGCTGAGTTATCTCATTCCTTAATCCAACCCGTCCTGGAAGAGCACCACCAGCCACACTGGGATGGGGCATTGCTACTGATGTTCAGCCCTGTCCTGTTCCCATGCCTGCTCTCATTAATGCCAAAACTAGAACATGGGCAGGTAGTTGAGACGAGAAGGCAGTGACTTTCCTGTTCATTCACTGAAGCTAGTAATTTTTTGTGCTCAATCTGGCTTTTGAATTCATGAAACTGCATGAATTGGGTAAAAAGATTTGTAATAAATGCATGAGAGGGAGGCTAAGGGGGGTTCATTTTTGGATTGTGCTGTCTTTAAAGAAACTTAGCCCCAGATGGTGCTGGGGTGGAGAAGCAAAGCATGGTCCCTGCAGAGCACCAGGGACCCATCCAGAGCTTCTGCCATGATACAGCAATGGAAAGGGTCAAAAGGCTGTAAGAGATGCCATGGGGAGCAGTGGTGCCTGCGATGCTGGGGGGTGTAAACTATGGGAAAGGGACAGACAGAAAGACAGACAGCAAGAGCAGGTGGGTCAGCCTCCCACCCAGCCCAGCTTGCTGCTGACCAGGGCCAGGGCACGAGGGGCAGCAGGTGATCCCCTCCATAAAGCACTCGCTGGTGCTCCACCGGATCCCACGTGCTCTCCACGGACTGACCACAGCGAGGGACACGTGAGAAGCGAAGCTGGCCAGGCACCATGCCTCTCTTCCCCCCTGCCTCTTTCTTCCTCTCTCCCTTCCCCTTTTTCTTGTTTTTACACTGCAGAAAAAAAAAAAACAACGTTCCCCACATAATGATGATTCGGCCAACAGGTCAAGTCAAGCATGATAGATTTCATTTTCGAGCTGGGGTCAGGCGGTAAATTGCCTTAATGCTGCTGGCACGGAGATGGCCGCACTGAGAGGCTCTTGCAAATGAGGTCCCCCCGGCATTGCTCAGACCTACCCTTTCTGCTGGAGCAAGGCCTCAGGTTGTCTGGGGGCTGGAGGGCCCAGCCACAAGCAAAAGGGGCTTTGAGAGCAGCATCACACTTGTAATTCATGGCCTAGGGGCATTTTCCACTTTATAAGGGGCCACGGCAACATGCTTGCTTGATATATGAGTTATCTCTGCTGCCAAAGGGTCCGCAACATGGTACGGGACACACTGGGTGTTGCATTTCCGTGGCAGGAGGGAGAAGGAAGAAAGTGACTTTTCTAGAGCCAGAGAGGTCCAAAGGGAGTGAGGAGTTGCAGGTTCCTTCCAGGGAGCAGGGCTGGTGCTGAGAAGGCTCTGATAAGAGACACCAGGCCCTGATACGAACCCAAGAAATAAATCCATCCCGTTGCAGAGAGACAGAGAGTCAGCCAGGGAGGGGAAGGTTTATTTAGAGAAACAACCGTGGGCTGTCTGCCCACATCAGGCTTTTAGCTGATGATCTGCACGTGCTGTATTTGGGGGCGGCTGGGGGAAGGAGTCCACTATTATAAGCCTTACAGCATCTCTAGCAAAGCCTGCTGAAGGCTGCGGAGCGCCTGATCCAGCAGGATCCCGCTTCTAGCGTCACCTTCTCTGACCTTGGCCAAATCAGAGACAACCCCACAGCAGGTCGCTGATGGCAAACACCAACAATTCCTGAGAAACTGGGTCCTTTGAAGTATTAACCAAGATTTCAAATGTGCCCAGAAATTTGCATATGCCCTGATTATCCTCTGCCAGGGTGGGCAGGGAAAATGTGGGGAAAGGCTAAAGGGAGGGATGGTCTGGAGAGGGTGGAGATGTGTGGATTCACCCACTCCTGAGCTGGATGCAGTCTGAAACACCAATGATCCTTGGGATTAATGGTGATCCGGGCACTGAAACCATTCCTTTCACGCTTCTCTTTCCTCCAGCCACGGCCAGCACCTGACAGCGATGTGAATCAGCATGGGATAATCTATCTCTTTCCTTCTCCATTTCTGCCTCCGTTAAACATCCCATGCTCTGGGGAAGGCTCTGTCCGCAGTAATTAAGGTGAATAGATCTCCTGTAGCAAAGGGCACTTCCCTGCTCGTTAACACAGGGGAGGACTCAGCAAGGGCATCTCTTCCTTGTCCTGGAGGAGGACGCAGAGTAAACAGTGCTGGGTATCCCAGGGTGTCCTGCTGCTGGGGGGAGCCAGGCATTCAAATGTGTGGTTGGAGACATGTGGCTGAAGGACCTGCCAGCCTTGCCCCACCAGGCTCTCTTGAACCCAGTAAGAAAGCCTTGAAAATGCATTCACTTCGTGGGCTAGTTTGCTCCAGCCTCTTCTTCTCATTTGAGAGTAGAGGTGCTTTTCCTACCCGGAGTTTACCTGCAGGAGGTGACAGAAGGGAAAGAAACCCTCCCTCTTTGCAGTGTTTGCCCTGAAAACACATGCCCTGGTGCAAAATCAGCCATGGAACAGGTTGGGTGGCCATTTCTGTGTTCACCCCCTGGGTCCCATGGACAGCAGCACCACCAAAGAGCATTGCTCGGCCTGGCCTCACAGGGTCTCTGCTCTGCCTGCTGCCTTCCTTGCTGACACAGCGCCGTTTGGCCAATACTGCCTGTCCTCCATCCTCTCCTCCTGCCTCTGTCTGCAAGGGTGCTCCATGATGTGCTCTGGGTAAACCTCCCAAGAGCCAGTTTGGATAGAGGGGGGAAAAATCAGGGCCATTAGTGCATGATGCAATGAGGTCAAGAGGGCTTTCATGCCTCAGCATCTTAACTGAAGTGGGTTTCCCATCCTCCCCCCCCTCCCTGTGCCCACCAACTTGTTCAGGCTCTGTCAAGGGCACCCAGCTAATGGCTTTCCTGGCCCGGTGCTGTGCATTCTGCATCCCCGATGAACCACTCGCATCCCTTTAATTAAATGTCAAGATATGCAGGGTTTTTTTAAAAGCCCTGTGCTCAGGAAGATTCATGGGGAACTCAGTTACTGTGTAGTGAGGAGGCAGAGAGGGGGGAAAGCTTCAGGTAGGAAAGCTGTGGAGAAAACAGGGATTCCAGACACACGGGATCAGGGCACTGTCTTAAATTTTCCTTGGCTGTGATCAGACCTGAACTGTGCTTCCCACCTCACTGTGAAAACTGATAAATGCCATCATGTCTCTTGAATCCAGAAGAAAACCTGTCTCTGAGATTTTTCATGGGGTGAAACTGTTAAGTCCCCTAGATGAGCTTGGAAAGCAGCACAATTAAAATTGATAAATGCTTATGGCCAGACTACATCTGCTGGAAATACTTTGGGTTGTTTATTTGCAAAGATCTACTAAAACCAGCCACCTCCATGCTCGAGGTGCAGCTCCTTCACCTCAAAAGCCATGGCCAGTCCTGGGGCATCACCCCCAGGGGAAGCCAGACCCCTGGCATCAGCGTGGGATGTCCTGAAGGGCCAAAACTGTTTTCATGCAGCAAAGGGCTGGCTGGCACAACCCTTCAGAAGTCTGGGTACATGCTGCCATCCTTTGTTGCTTCTCCATATCAAGTCTTCTGAAGCCATCTCCTTTTCTCTGTGCCTCCTCATTAAAGATATCCTGTAAAAGGGGCAGTGACTGATGTGGGAAGATGCCTGATGTGCTTTCTTGCAGTGGATGGAGGGCTGGATGCTGAGTGCTGGCACTCTCAAAGGAAGTGTTCAGATGTTTCAGTACAATTTGTCCGTCCAAGGAGGCTGGGAGGCGAAGCACGAGAAGAGGCAGCACAGCAGGAAGCAGCAGGCAAGATGGAGGGCTAGAGGCAGGACACAGTGTGTTGATCTCACCCTGGTGGGAAGCCATGAGCTCCCCAAAATCAGCAGTCCTCACCTTCACCATCTCGGGATGCTCAGCCATCATTGCCTCCATCTTCCCATGGTCCGGTACCAACTGTAAATGCACACAGTTCTTGCCCCAGGCCACCACTTTGGGTCAGTTTCATCTGCTCTCTGGCTCACTGCTTCAGCCTTGGACCCAGCCAGAGTCAGTGTTGCACCTGGAAAAAACCTTCTCTAATCTTTATAAACTTTCAAATCTCAACATAAATCTTGCAGGGATGACAGTGGGATTTTGGAGTTGCCCCGGTAGGAAGCAATGCATTTTTAGCAGCTTCTGGAGAGCCCACAACACAAGCAAACTTGGAGAGCAGAGAAATTTAGTGTTCCAAAATAACCATCATTTCTCCAGAAAACCACTTTAGCAGGGCTTCTCACATAGCAATATGAACAGACAACTGACTCCAGCCCTAGGCTCCCCTCCATCTCTCTAGGCTACAGTAGGAGCTGACGAAGTTCGAAATTCAGGTGAGGTGATCTCCACCAGACCCCACCTTTCCACCCCAGCACTCCAGGCATGGCCCAGTGGTCCCAGTGTGAACCTGAGGATGGGAGATCCTGGACTACCTGTGGTGTACAGCAATGGACGCATTCTCCATGTTGGATCACAGCTCCAGGGTTGCAATGCTGGTGCTTCCCACCCTTCCTCCCATCACTCTGCAATTCACAGTTGCTTTTTGGTTTTGATGCCTGTGACAAAGTGATGGAGGAGGCAGGAGAATGGTGGAGTGATCACTTGCTGCACTGAAATAAGAATGGTGCCTCTACCTGGACAGAAGACCCGCTGACACAAGGAAAAGGAGACTGGAGAGAAGCACACTGAAGCTTTGGTGAAACCCTTCAAAATTTCTGCATTTTAAGATAAAAGTTTCAGATTTTAGAAACTGCTTGGGTAGGATTCCAGAAGGACCTGGGAAGCTGACTGGACTTCCAATACCAGCGTGCTGATCTCACCCTGGTGGAAAGCCATGAGCTCCCCAAGCTCAGTGGTCCTCACCTTCACTGTCACGGGATGCTCATCCATACATGGCCTTGATGAAGCTGCTCCTTCTCATCAGAACATTTTGGGGGCCTTGTCTGTCTGGGAGGCATCACACTATGGTTCCTCTGGTGGGATCTCATTATGTGATGAGCTGAACATCTGGATTAAAATAGATCAAATAGGCACTAAATCCTAAATAAGCCTGAGAGCTCAGCAGCAGCCATATGCTTCCTACTGACAAGCTCAAAAAAAAATCTCTCCTTGCCATTAGCTCACACTATGTGCAGTGTTTTATTCTGCTCCAGCCCAGCTCTCAGAAGAATCTTTCCTGCTCTTTCTCCCCAGCCATCCCTGCTCTGGCCATCCTCTGAACCAGTAGCCTGAGGCTCTTCTTAGACAGGGATGTCTGAGGGCACACATCACATCTGAGCTCTGTTAACTTGAAAATGGGTAGGCATTTGCCCCACTGTGCAAAAGATTTTGTGACATTAATTAAAGGTATACCACTAATAATAATCAAAGGGAGTTGAAAAAGAAAGAAACCCAGAGCTGCTTTGTTTAGTGTCCATGCTTGGCTCAGACAGGGGGCCAGCTAGCAAAAATCCTGTAACAGCACCGTAAATATTACTGTTTTGTTGCCTGTATCCCATTGAGATCAAGAGAAGCGCAGAAGTCTCGTGGCTCTGAGAGCAGCTTCTTCTTGGTTGGGGAACATGGAGGGTGGGATGGACCCAAGGACACTGCAGATACGAGAGGATGCAGGACCTGAAGAGATGCTACTCTTCCCTGGGCATCACACAGGCTGTCTCTGCATCTGCTCTGCAGCATGCTGGGGCTGCTCCATGCAGGAGAGGACAACCTGTGACCGGTCTCAGCTCCACTGAGGCTGGGTGTAGCTGGCTCTGCTGATGCCACATCTGGGTGCAAGCGTTACTCCAGGGAGGACTCAGGGATATAACTCTTCAACACCGCTTTTATGGCCTGGTAGCACAGAAAATAAGGTATGGCCATTGCCTTTAGGACACAGGCTTTATTTAACTTAGCAAGACAAGGGCTAGGGTCTTGTGAGGCCTTGGCAGACGTGTGTTGGCCTGAGTTTTTTTTAGCCAGTTTTAGCTGTAACAGCGTATTGCCCAATGGTCAGATGAGTGTTCCTGGCTGTGACAGCCAATCTGCCCAGCGGTCGGGTGATGAGCATCTAGCTTTAGCCAAGCTTTTTGCAATTGTGTGGTTCCGCCCTAAAAACATTCTACCAGTCAATAAAGGACTAAAAAAAATAAGACATCCTTGCATAACCTGATCTGCAAACCAGCAAGACAGAAGTGCCAGCAGCAGGTTGCTTCATGAGGTGTGAAAATAGCACCAGGGACCCCCCACCCCAACCAGGGCAACACTCCCACCCTCAGAACCTCCAGCAAAAAGCCTGGGGTGCTGGTAACTTGCCATGACAACTCTAAGGAGGAGTGGACGTGGCACCAGAGATGGTCAGAAGTCTATGTATAACAGTCGTAATTGCATTATTAGTGGGAATTAGCAGTAATTGAATAATTTGGACACTACACGTTGGTCTCATTGCAACAAGGCTAACAAAAATTACTTGCTTTATTCTTAATGAGACCAGCGCTAAACTCCCTGCTCTGTGCATAAGGTCTGCTCCCTTTTTGCCTGCCACTAGATTTTGTGTGTAACACTTCAAAGATAGTAATATGGAAATGGCATCAGCTGCTATACACTGAAAAATTGGGACAGCCTATGACCTAGGTTGGCTGGAGAAAGTCTCCCTCCTTCTCTGCTTCCTTTCCCCTCCCAGAACCCAGTTTGAGGGAGAGGATGGCGGTGGCTGAGATTTGGGTTGGATCAGCCATTTATTATTCATTAATAATGAGATTAAATGGGAGCATGGGGGTGTCCCACTGGTGTCCCCTTCCCCCCATCAAGCATGGACATGGTGGCCCCAGGACATGACTGAAGGTGAAGGATACACATGGCAGCCCCTGTTCATGAGGGCCAAATCCTGCTGGGGAAGGTTGGAGGGCCGAATTTGGGCTCGCTGATGCTTCTTGGTAGAGGGAAGGATGAGATACTCACCTCTAGGATGCACAGCCTGAAGGAATCAGCTCTCCATTCGCAGAGACATCTCCCCAGCCTGCCCCAGCTTCCCTTTTTTTTTTTTTTTTTTTTTAAAAGGGGGGTTTTGCTGCAGAAGGGGCTGGTTGTGCTGTGAGAGTGCAGGATCCATGTGCTCCTTTTTCCTTCTGGGCGAGATCCCATGATTTTACAGGCTGATCTCCTGATTCTTTCAGAGGGGAAGCGAGGGGGCAGGAGAGGAAATGACATACCCCAGGAGGGGAATTGCTCACCGAGGAGCACCCCCTCAGCTTTGTTTGGGCTGATGAAGGCCTTCCTTCCCCCTCCCCGGTGAGCCTTTCTCTTTTTTTGCATCCTGGGACAGGTCTGAATTTCAGCTGAGGAGAAGCGCCGGGGGAAGGAGCAGGGTGGTGGGGGAAGGGATGCTCTCCCTGCGCCGCCTCTCCTGCCTGCGGTCCTGTCTGCTCGTGGCCCATCCCTTCGCCGCGCAGGGTGATGGTGATGCGGGGCGACACTTGCCCGTGCGGAGCGGGGAGACAGCAGCCCCCCGCCAGCCGCTCCCCCTCCCACAGCGCTGGGGCCCAGCCGACGTCGCCCCGGGGAGCTGCTCCCGCACCCAGCTCCCCACGGCCAGCCCTCCAGCTTAGACTGGAATGAGGCCCTTTGAGGGGTCCCAGAGATCCGGGGTGTGATGGAGGAGGTGTTAAATGGGACCTGGTGTGGCAGGGATAGAAAAACGCCCCTGGTCCCATGCTGATGACAACTCATCCCTTCGATGGGGTTATGCAGGGCGTTGGAGGGCAGGAGCATCGCTGGGACTGGGACTGATGTGACTTGCGGGTTTGGGTGATGGGCTGGAGGAGATATACCCAATAGCTGATGGTGAACGGTGCCTGGCTTCACCTCCTCATGGCTCAAACTCCAGCAAGGCCATCCCTTCTCCATCCCTAGCCTCCTCTTTCTTCATCCCCAGCCTCTCCTGCTCCATTCCCAGCCTTCTTTTTTCCATACCCCTCCTCCTGGCTCCTTCTGCTTGCCCCGTGCTTGAGAAAAGCTTGTTGTTGGCTGTCACACGCTCTGCTGCCTTGGGTTTGACTTGACTCCATAAAAGCCAGCCTTACAGGACACCGAGCTCTGTGTTATGGGGCTGAGCTCAGGAGCAACCCTCTGCTTCAAAGCCTGGAGCCAGGGGGAGAAAGAAGGGAGGCTCCATGTCTCCCCTTCATACCCAAGTTCAGGTCTGGTGGGGGGGGACCTGAAAACACTGTCTGAAGAACACAGACCTGATTTCTCACCCCTGGATCAAGAAGACACAGGGCAAGGGACATGACCTAGTTTTTGATGGCAGCACTTACTATTTCCCCTGCAAGGCGAGCCAACCCAGTTTCCTCTCCCTCCCTCTTCTCGGCCAAGCAGCCAGGCTGGGCTGGCCCGCTGCCTTCCTGGGGCTTAAGAGCTCATCGGCATGGGATGGAGGGGAAAATGTGACTGTGCAGCCTCATCAGGCGCCCAGATGTGCTGCTGATTCATCCGCTAATTGCGTAAGCCCTAGGAGCGGGATGCACTCGCAGCCGCTTGCTCCAGCGGGAGCTGTGCAGGGAAGCATCTGTTTCCTACTTGTGCACCAGCATGGAGGGACCACCCTCCGTATGGGAGAGGAGAAAGACCACCCGTTGCTCAAGCTACAACATAAGGCTCAGGGTGGGGTGCAGCACCTAAAAACCACAGCAGCAAGAAGTGAAGGACCTGGAAAAGACAGCACCATCATGCTATGGCTGGTGGGAACTAGGTGAGCAGATTCATAGCACACCAGAAAGGCAACGAAAGGTGACCAAACCAGTCCTCCCATCTCCCTGTTCAAAAGACAGAGGGACGTTTTGCCAGTCTGAGTGATCCAGTGGCCCTTGCAAAGGGACAAGGGACAAATCTCTATGGGATGCTTCATGCACTCAGTCATGTAATCGTGTGGATATAATTTGATTATTCCTTCCTAGATGTTTAGCATCACAAAGGGAAAAGCCGCCTCCAAGCTGAGCCCTTGGAGCCACTGCTGTGAGACTTGTCGAGGGGAAAAAGGGTCAGAAACTGGGCTGGAGAGGCTACAACACAGTTTATGGCATTAAAAATGTCCTGTCTCAGCCCATCGCTGGCTCCCAAGGTTGTAGCTGTGCCTGTGTCAGGAGTGACATAGACTGCCAAGTGCACGTGAGAGGTCCTGTGTTTCCTTGCAACAGTCCAGGCGTCACAAAGATCACAAAAGCATTTTAAAATTTCCTTTGACAGATTCACTTGCCTTGGCCTGAGATCCTGGAGCTCCCCTTGGTTCACCTCATGCCTTGTCAAACAGGGAGACACTGTACATGGAAAGACTCAGGCAGCTCCTGGCACAGTGTTTCCAGAGGTGGGGATCAACCTGAACCACCATGAGGGTGTGCGAAGCCTTACCAATGCACCCATTTCCCCAGGTCCACGAAGAGGAGTATGAGGCATTGTTAATTTAATTGGTGTAGCCTGGACATGAAATATTTTCCCAACAGCAGATAAGTTGGGCCCTTCTGAAGTAGATGCAAAGTCCAGATACTGCTTTTGCCCCAGGGCACGTGGAAATTAATTTGCTTTACTGGAAGACACAGGCATCAATTAAAACCACCAGGATAGTCTTCTGCCAGGGCTACAAATTCATCCTGAGAAGTGAAGAGGTTCCAGCAAGACCCCAAAACTCCTTATCTGGCTCAGCAAGAGCAAGTCATGAGCAACAATGTGTGTGTGTGTCAGGGTGTGGGAATTTCAATGGAAAATTCGGTAGTAGATATGTGTGTGCATCTGTTCAGTGTGTATGCACACACATAACACAACAGAGGCTTTGGAGGACAACATTGAACAAGAACAGCATACGTCATTGTTTGTCAAATTAACACTTGCAAGATGAGAATATTTAGGTGCTATATATTAGAAAAGAGCCGTTACTTTGTAAAGGACTTCATCACTGTCTCCTGTGCGCCCATTTTCACACTCAGCCTGAGTTGCCACATGATTTTGTCTGCAAGTTTGGGCTTTTGACTTTTGCAGGCTGGCTTTTATGAGGATGAGCAAGACCTTGGCCAACCTTTTGAGGCCGTCTCATGGGCAGCAAGTCCCATATCAGGCTCACCAAGCAGGGGAGAAGGCACACAAACATTGAAACTGGACCCAGCAAGAGGGAAAAAAAGCCCTTCAAGCTGGTGGGTGTGAACGTGGAGAAGGGGGTGCTGAAGCCAGCCACATCTTTCTGGGCTAATAGAGGGAAGGAGGAGGCTTCTTCTTGCAAGGGGAGTGAAGAAAATGGCTCAGTGAGTCATCCAGGACCCAGAGCAGTGTTTGCCTAAGCTGGGGGTTTAGCACAATTATAAGCGGCTTTAGGAGCAGCAAGCGCGGGAGCAGCACACACCAGAAAGTCAGGAAGGAAAAACAAACAGTGTCAGTGGTTA
The DNA here is from genome assembly GCF_001431845.1 of Calidris pugnax. NCBI lineage: Eukaryota > Metazoa > Chordata > Aves > Charadriiformes > Scolopacidae > Calidris > Calidris pugnax. The sequence goes on from NW_015090793.1 coordinate 12,643,441, forward strand.
TATAAGGGATCAGAGAGTCACTGAAGTGTCAGCTGGCTGCTGCCTGCTCCCTGGGGTCTTCCACCTCAGCCTTTTGGTTGATCCTTATCACATCCCATTAAGAATTTTGGGGGAAGATTCAGCGAGGAGCTAAAGCAGGTTCAAACACATGTGATAGCTCCTGCTGGGGGGATGGCAGAGGAGGATGTGAATGGAGCTGCAAAATCAAGAGTGGCTGGAGAGTGGACAAGGAACAACTCTTCTCTGGCCCCTCTATCAGGACATCAGAGCTAGGGATCAAATGAACCACCAAGTAACGCTGGTGTAGGGCAGGTTCAGACAGAAAAGGGAGCTGCTTCCCATCACGTGTACAGTTAAACTGGGGAATTATTGCTGCAGGAAGTTGCAAATACAAAAAATTTACATGGATCCCAAAACTTTAGCACCTGATCATCCCAAAAAGGCTCTTCCAGACAAAGATCCCACCTCTGCCTTAGAAGGTGTTTGAATTTGAAATTATTGGAGGCTGGGAGGGAAATTGCTCCACGTTTGCTTCATTATTCTTTTCTCTCCTCTTCCCTGCTCTCAGAAGTAGGATACTGTGCTAGACAGACCATTAGCTGGATGGGCCATAGAATGGATGGTCTATAGGATGAACAGGACATCGGTCTGCCCCAGTTTGTCCACTCCTGTGTTGTAGGAAACAGAAGGCACGTGGTCAATATCTACCTGCTATATTGAGATTTGAACCTTTTTTGCTTAAAGTTCCCCCAGGATCTTCCCAACTCATGTGTCCAAGATTCTGCCCACCTGGGTGATTCTCACCTGCTCCTCCCAGGCAAGAGCATTACCCATGGATCTGCCAGATCTGGAGGAGACAGTCCTGGAAGAGGACTGGCTCAAGGTCATCCCAGAGACTGGTTGCAGGGCTTGGGGCAGGGCTGTCCCTCCTTAGCAATACACCCACGAGGCACCAGGTCCTCTGAGGCTGGAGCCTGGAGAGAAGCAGCAGGTCACCTCAAGCACACCCACAGCAAATACTGATGTGATATTAGCAAAGTTCACTGAAGGGAGCCAGAACAACGTGTGCTGCAGCCTGTCTCGCAGAGACCCGCTCCGAGAAAGACGCCCTGAGCCTGCCCTCTGTGCTTACTGCTTTTTTCCTGTACTTGTATTTAAAAGATTGATTCCTCTGGCTGGAAAGTTTGTGCAACCCTCAGCCGTGACTGTTGCATCACACCACTGTTTGATTTGGCCAGCAAAGCAGAACAGCCATAAGCTGAAGTCCTGACTTCATTTGGATCGCATGCCTCGCACTGACACCCATAAATAGAAGCGAGTTGGAGATGGGTAGGGACATCTGCGTGGAAACCCAGCACAGCTGGACCAGCAAAAAACTTCTGGCTTCCTTGTGCTGGGCCCACCCCTGGGCTGCAAGTGGTGCCTCGCATTTAGAGAGTGGTTAATTATAAAGAGAGGTGATAAATAACAGCTGAGATATGGGTTGGTTTTTTTTTTTGCCCTCTGGCCCAGGAACCTTCCTTCCTAAAAGGGAAACACAGCTCTAGGAGGTCTGACATCAAGAAATCAACCAGCCAGCTCCTTTTATAGGGGTGGAGAGCAGAGACTTGACCATGCATGGTCAGTAGAAAGCCTATAGAGCCATAAGGACAGAAAATCAATCGTAAAGTTTTAGATGTGAGAGGTTACCCTAATTTCTGCTTTGGAGCCATCTCAGCATGTGTCATGATGTCAATGTAAGCATTTGTCAGATCCTGACGTGCTCCGCTCTGTGCCTCAGTTTCCCCTGATCCAGGGTAGAGCAGACATATACTCAGTGTGTGCTGAAAAATCTGCAAAAACAGCTTCGATGGAAAATGATGGAGCTTGCTCCACAAGAAGAATAATAAATACTTGGGAGGAGACATTTGCTTTCCACATGGAGTTTCAGTGTTTCATTAAAGCAGAGCCAAAAAAACCTCATTCAGACAAGACCATGAAGAAAGATTTCCACTTCTCCAGTGAAACAGGAAGGTTTGTGTCCTGAAGCTGACTAAGATCTCCCGTTACTGCTGATGGTCTCTGTGGAGGAGGGGACACCTCTGATCACCTCACCACCTGCCTTAACAACATTTGCTCCCAAGGGATCATCCAGCCATGCCAAGAACCAGCAGAACAAATTTTCCCTTAGCAATGGGACAAGTAAAATAATAATATCTGTTAATGATAATAATAATCTGTTAATGATTAGACCTGCTGGGCTAATTATGTTCTCCAAGTGGCCACTTTGACTTCAGTGCCAGTTCCTGTCTTGTCATATAATGCTGCCCAACTTCTACCAGTTGCTAATGTTAATGTCCTCAAACTGCTGTTTTCTTCCCGTGGAGAAGATGAGCTGTATCCGTGCTGCTGTCACGTCCACTCTCTGCGTGGGAGCGCCTTTTTGGAAGAGACTGATAAATTGTCACCTGCCTGCTTGCTGGGTGGAGGGAATGGACATCATTTTTTCCCTGAAAATCTGGAAATAGAATACTCATCCAAAGCTATAAAACTCCTGATTGAGCTACTCTTTCCCATCCAAACCCAGGGTGCACCACACCCGAGAAAAAATGGAATAGTACTGTCAAAAAACTACTGTTGATCCACTTTTGGTTAAGTATCAGCTTCAGCTCATTTTACAAGGGTAGATCTCTTCCTCCTCTGCAGTGCCCCAGGCCTCTTGAAGACATCCAGATCTGTTTCATTTCCAAGCCATCAGCTGCTTTGGAGTGCCCTATGAAATATGGTCTCATTCCTCACCCTCTTTTCCTGCTTTGTTACTGGATCCTGTTTTCACGTGGAAGTTTCTCATGACCTTCTGGATGCTCCCATGCATGTTCTTGGCCTCAGTGCCTGGTGGGGATGAGTCAAATGGCTCCTGCCTTTTGTTTCCTGGATGGAGGAAGGATCAGGAGTGGGAATCAGGTCCTGCTTTGTGGAACACAGACTTATCCTCCCAAAAAAGGACCTCAGGGGAGCAAGTCAAGTAGCAGCAGTCAGCTCTTGGGTGGTGAGAGGAAACAGGGGAGAGGGTCCAGGCAGGCAGGTTGAGGAGCGGATGCTCCCATGGCTGGTTTTCATCCTTCCCAGAGCCTGTTAAGGAGGGTTTTTATTAATGCTAAGAGGAGCTTGGCTGTGTGTGTGTGGAGCTGGCACCCATCTGCTAACACCTGGCCTCGGATGAAATCATAGTCCTGCCGTGGGGGGTGGGGGAAGACTGATTCACTTTGTCACGAGTCCTAATTAGACACAACATGCTGTCTGATTAGCAGCTCGTGTTTGGGAGAAAACACTTGGCTGGTTAGTGGCCCACGGAGGAACGGAGGATGGAGGGAGAGGAAAGTCCCCATCCATCCTTGCCTGCAGGGTGAAAACCACCCTGATGTGGCTGAACCTGGGTAGCACCAGGCATGGGCCATGAAATCTGCTGGGACATCTGACACTTCTCCTGGCCTCATTTCCATGCCTTTCATGTACAACCTCACTCATCTTCTTTTCTTCCGATCCCATCCCACCACACCTAGGTGGTTTGGCTGCAGCCAGGAGAAGTTCTGGGAGCTCATTTGTTCATGCCCTGGGCGTTGCTGGACCCAGGTTCCCTGCTGCAAACCAAAGAGTGAAGTTGTTCAGGGGTTGTTTAGCTGCTGGCTGAAGACAGTGTTTTCCTTTTGGTTATTTTTAGCCTGGTTCCATAAGGAAACCAGGTCTTGCTCTCCATGGCATTGATGTGCCCTGAGCACAACCTTTCCCTGGGGTCTTGGCTGGCAATGAGGAAGAAAAGCTGAGGTGCTGAGTGCTGAGTGATAGCTGTCTTCCAACAGGTTCCTTGGCCTCGTCTTCATGGTTATGATCACTGCAGAACAAGGTTTCCCAGAAAAACAATTTAGGTTCAAAACCAAAATTGTTGTCATAAAAGAAACGTGGAGCTATGGGGTTTTGTCCAACAGCATCACCCCATCCTAAAATTAATTGTAGTCAACATCCTCTGCGGCTTTATTAAAAAAAAAAAAACTATATATTTTGACATTTGAGGGGGGAGGGGGTGGATTCTTTTTATTTTTTTGAATGAAAGGCTTCCCTGAAATATTCAGCAGGCTTCGCAGCTGGCTCTGTTCATTCATATCCCCACTGGCTTCCCAAATATGCAGATGCGAACGAGCCCGTCTCAATTCGGCAGGGAGGGGAACTGCTGCAGCCCGATCAAACGACAGCATCCTGCGGCCGGCGAAATACTCGGGGGGTTCACCGTGACCCCGCTATGCCCTCCCTTCCAGTTAATTATAGCAGCATCACCAGCTGGGAGCACGCTCCCGGCCACGTGGGCTGCTCCCTTCCCAGATGCACGGGGAAACCGCAGCCGCCCCGAGTCCCTCAGACTGCAAATAGCCGCTGCCGGAGGGAGCAGAGCATCATACCCTGGCACGCAGGACACGGGGAGACAGGCAGACCGCTGGTTTCTATGACAACCAGTTCAGGTGCCACCGATGGAGGGGATGCAGGTGGGGATGCCTCCTGGGGCAGGGGACCGTCGGATGGGGATGTTGCATTGCCACGGATTTGCATTTTGCGGTGCAGCGGGGAGACAGCAGCTCTCGCGCTTGAAATCTCCTCTGGCAAATGTCAAAGCGAAGCTGGGAATAGTCTTACACAGCTTGTTTTGTTTGGCTAATCTCAGCAAGTGAGCTCACGTCTCCTGCGAACCTAAGGAGATTGTGTGACAGCAGCTGGCAGTGCCGGGGGGACCAAGCAGGATTGGGAGATGCACTCACCGTCTCCTTTTTGCTGGGAAGACCCCATTGCTTCCCCGGCCCTGGTGGGACTACATGACCTCTCCCCAGTGCCAGCTCCAGCTTGCTGATCCACGCAGCCTTAAGGATTCTCCAGCTCCCGCTGGGACTGCGACTCTTAATAGGCTGCCTGAATCTGGGCCAAAATGTTTCCCTAGCTGCTAACAAACCCAGACACTCTCCTGGGAAGGTGCAGAGGGAGGAAGAGTAAAGCAGAGACGATTACAGACTCCAGCACAGCCTCCGTTTTGAATATGCCTGGTTTCTTCTGAGGTCGTCCTTTTTCCCCTTTGTTTTCCTCAGATCTGCCCTGCTGGCACCCCGTCTTGACCCGTGGCCAAACACATTGAAGGATCCCTCCTCTACCTGAGGGATGTCTTAGAATTTGTGCTGGCATTCCTATCACGATGGATCGTAATTTTTTAGGGTCCCTGTCCTCTGTATGTTTCCGTAGAAAGTTTCTATAGTTTCTATTTAAAGCTGTGAGCTGTTGGCAGACGAAAGAGCCATGGGAGCCCGGCTGCAGCTACTCCACTCTGGTTTTTTTCCTCACATAAGGTATGTATGCATCTTAAGAACATGCTAGCCTCAACACCCAGAGTTGGAGTGGAGGGATCCGGTTTCCAGTAGCCAGCATGAAGTCCTGCAGAGGAAGAAAAACTCCTTGTGCTCCTTCCTCTGGCCTGAGCTCTGTACAGATGCCGTTAAACTCAAAATCTGATGTTCCTTGTTGAGCTGCAGATAACTCTGTCGACTGGTTGGGAGAGTGAAAGAACTCCTTCTATGAGTAAAGTCCTCTGGAAAAGGTCTGTCTGCCTTGATTGCATGTTTCTGCTGTGTCTGAGACCAGTGTCTGGACTAGAGTGGGATCTGGACTTGGAAGGAAGGTTTGAGAAGTGTAGGTTGGTGGTGAACCCTAGTTCCTATGGTCTACAAGGGACGGAGTCCTTGGTTGTTGCTACAGAAGATCCCTTGGTATGTGAAATGTGGAATGGCCCACCCCATTCTCATTACAGAACTTCATGAGACTTTTAGGTGTGTGTTTCTATATTGACAGTTTTCCTTTTCTACTCTTTCACACAAAGAGAAGACCCAAGAGGCTGAGGGAACACTTCAGAAACACTTCCAATGTTCAAGGCTCTCTTCAGTCCAAAAGGCTGGGGTTATCTCTTGGTTTGAGCAATGCACAGGTTTCAAGAACAGGATCTTCTTTCTTGGAAGTAGCTGTGCTGACCTGGAGGTTGGTTGTGCAGATCATCATAGCTTAGAAACAAAGCTCAGCCGTTGGTCGTTCCTTACACTGCTTTGTACAGCACTGTGGACTGTTACTTTTCCTCTCATAAGCAAGAGATATCAACATACTTTGCAGAGGATATCAACATACTTTGCAAACACTGTTGGTGCTTTCTGCTAGCTGCATAAGCAGTTTAATTTGCATTCGAGCTTTATATTTACCCAAAACATATTGGTATGCTGGTGAGTGGCAGTTCTCTAGGATGCGTATGTGAATAAACTTCTGCTAACTCAGTGTGAATCCTTTCTGCCAGTCAGGCAAACAATTACAGCAGGGAGAATTAGGAAAAGAAAAAGAATGAAGACTTGCAGCATCTCTGGGGAATGACCAAATAGACCAGGAGATCTAGCCTGTGCCAGGTGCCTGCCATTTCATGAGGTCTCTGAGATAAGATGTGCTGCTGCAGTTGGACAGAGGTGTGGGAACTGGCTTCAGTTCTTAGCTCATCCATTCCCCCTGACAGAGGATGACACAATGTTTTCCACTGGGTCAATGGGTCCCATGGATGATGAGGACCATTTTTCCAAAGAGCCATGTTTGACAAGCACCCTAACATTTCAGCTCAGCCCAGAGCTGGTCTCCAGCTCAGCCATAGCCATGACCATGCCTGGCCATGGACCCTTTGGCCCTGACCTGAGGGTTGACTTCATGGCTTGGCCTCAGACCTGCCTCATCACCACCAACTTGCCTGATGATCTGGCCTCTTGGTTGAGCACAGCTGTTATCCATGGGCCTTTCCTGCTCACCTTGCCTGGGTCCTGTGGATCTGGGCACTAGCTGCTGAGATCCCTGCCCTGTGAAGACCCTGCCCTGCCACCATGTCATCCCATTTGGCTTGTGGCTCTCCATCCCTTAGGGATGTGTCCTGGGACAGTGCACATCACACACCGCTGAGCAGATAAAAGCTGAAGTCCATCCAAGCTGTTAAAATTATAAGATGAAATGACACAGGGTCTGCCCAATGCTTGAACAGGAGACTTTCAAATAAAAAGTGGGTGTAATCTTTATAGAGAAGAAACCTGAAACTGTACAAGAGTAGGAGCCCACCCGGCAGACAGCTGAGGATCCTGATGGCCCAATGATGTCTTTTTTTCTGCAAAGCAGTATCTTCTGTGTCAGTCGGTAGCTGGGACTTGAAACCACAGCAGTTCATCAGCCAGAGTCAGGGTTGGAACAACACAAGGGAAATGCTGTGTCAGGTCCAAGCATGGTGACACCAGCACGGTCAGCACCTCTTGCTGGAGCTACAGTCCCAAAGGGAAAGATCTAGCAACTAGAAAGCAGCCCTGGGACGGGACCAGCTCCTGCTCTCTGTTGGAAGGAGAAGGATGAACCACTCCAGGGCTCAGCTTACAAGTCTACAAACAACGTGGAGAACAAGTTACAGTTGGTGGCTTATCCTCACCAGCACTGAGGGGACTAACTAGCATTTGAAAAGGAGCTTTGAGAGCATCAGATTGAGTGGCCAAATGTAAAGTAGTAAGACAGCAAAGCAGTCTCGAAATCTTACTACAAACCCCTTTCCAAACATCTCCCTTGCTCTCCTTGAACAAGTCTTCGAGCTATGCCATGACTCCAAGGAATAATGGCATGTTTGTGCCAAAGAACCCTTCCTCCTAGCCTTCCAGAGCTGGTCTGAGCTGGGTCTCAAGAGTTCTGCTGTGTGACCTGCCCATAATTCACCCCTCATGTGAGTGGCATTAGCCACAGGTGGAAGGACAGGTCCCCAGCAGTGACTCAATGTTACGTGGTGCCTAATTGCAAAAAATTCAGCGTGCAAATAAATGGCAACAACTGTAACAATTTTCCTGCTGTAGGAGCTAGATTTTGTTAACATGCATATTAGAGCATGCTAATTAGCTCCCACTGCTGCTCCTGCCACAAGCCTGAAGATGGATTATATCACGTACGATAAGCAGCTTAGTTTGGGTGGTAGCACATTGGAAAGCAGGGAGCTGAGAGGGAGCAGCCAGCTTTCTAAATGTTGAACATCAACTGTTTCTGAGCAGTGGGAAGGAACCTAAGCTCAGGAATGTTTCCCTGCTCTGGCTGCTCTTTGGTTAGACTTTGTCGATGTTGCTGTAAACATTTTGCTGCCAGTGCTGCCATTTTACCTCCTTGGTACATCCAGGAGCTGTGCAAGTTTTGCAACAGCTTTTCCCTCCTGCTAAAAGAAGAGAGTAAAAGAAAACTCAGTAACCTTGGCTAACTCAGCTGCGGTTCCCTGGCTGTCACCTCAATTATTCTGCTGCGATGCTGGGCAAGGAGCAAAGTGGCAGGCACCCTCTTTCCACCTTCCTCCAGCCCAGGGAAGCAGGGAGACGAGCTGTTTGCTGGGAAGCAATGGCTTTTCCTAACCTTGTGGTTGCCCTCCAAGCTCTGGGGGATGCTTCCCTCCCGTTGCCATAGAAATGCTGCACGGGGGGATGCGAGATCTGCTGCTGCCATCTCCTGGAGGAGCCGCGGATGGCGTGGGGTGGTGGTTTAGGAAGAACACGAGTAGCTGGGGAGATGTTTCAGACAGGGCTCAGCCCAAATCCAGGCGTGCCAGGCCCAGGTGCATTGGCACCGTGCCGTTTGGACCCCAACAGCACTCACCCGTTGCCACCTCTTACGTGCCAGAAGCTTGCAGAGCATCACCCAAAATCAGTGACTCTCTGCCACTCACTAAACAATTCAAATGGCCATGAGCCTGAATCGTGCACAAATCTACCCCCGTAGTATTTTGGCCCCAGTTTTGTCCTTGGTTAGCTTCACCCTAGGGGGCTTTGGGCACGTCTTCTGCTGGACTGAGCCCTCTGGGAGGACTCTGAAGGATTGGTGAGGTCAGCTCAAGGATGGAGAATGGCTTGGAGGTGACTGCTCTTGGAAGAGAAAGCCCTGAACAAGTTAATTCTGTCCTTAACGCACTATTGGAAGTGGCAGCAAGGAAATACATGGAGTAGCACTGGGTGGTGGGTAACTGGGGCAGATGGGAAGGCATGGGTGTGAGGGTTAGCTGCGTGCACGGAGGCAACACAGACAATGAACGTGGGACGTGCTGGAAGCTGCAGCCGATGGCTGTTTCTCAGTGTTATGACCAAGAGCTGTAGCTTTTCTGCAGATTGCAGCTCACTCTCATCTTTCTTGTAAGCAGGCAGCCCACGGAGATCAGAGACCCTGGCCCACAGGGCAGAGCTGCTGCTTCCATCCGGGTGGAAACCTCAGGCTGCAGATGGCTCCCTTGCAGTGAAGGTGAGGTGAGCCATGGGCCTGGCTGTTAGATGGCAGGGACCCGATGTGGGTCCCACTGTGGGGTGGCTGGTGGGAGACACAGCCTGGATTCCTGCAGCTGATTGGTAAAGGGACAAAATGACAGGAGCTGAAACGTGGCACAGCTTGTGCTAATGGCCAAAATCATTGCAATATTAAATGATTTTAAACGGGGGTAACCTGACTCTGAGCTGGGTCATCATCATCCAGGGAACAGTGTTCTCAGGAGCTGCTATGCCCCTTTGGGATGTCCTTAGCTCACCCTGGGGTTGACTTTGTGCAGGAGTCGATGAGAGATGCTTGGATCATCCCTGCTGCCAGCTCAGCTCAGCTTCAGCTTCAGCAGCACCTCCTCCAGTCCCTTCTGCAATGGTTGCCCCATCGCAGTCCCCCTCCTTGCTCAGAGTCTTCGCTCCATGAGTCCCACTGCTCCTTCTCCACCATCTGAATCCTGCCCTCCCCAAAGAGTTCATGCAAAGTGTGAAAAGCTCATGCAAGACAGTTCCGAGGACCAATTTGCTAGTAGGAGGATGGAAGAAGAGAATAAGTCACACAAATGTTCCCCAGCTCTCCTGGCGTGGGAGACCATCCAAAGGTACCAGCCCAACCAGGACACCTGTGTCCTGCACCGTGCAGTGCAAACGTGACTGTAATACCCACGCTCCTGATTCCAGATTCCCTTGCCAGGCTGAAATGAGGCCATTGCTCTGCTCTGTCCCCTGACCTTAATTTGATGCTGGCAGAAATTTTCCTTTGAGACAAACTAGAAATCTCTGCCAACTGCAGTGATTCTGGATCCACCTGACCAGGAGGTGTTTTAGGAGGAGATGCCAGTCCCTCCTACAGTTCACATCTGATTTGTCTCTGAACATACAATGTGATCCTTTCTGTAACCATTTTGGTCTTGCTTTTAGTTCATCTTAACTAAATTTCAGGCCACTAAAATGGTCTAGAAAAAAAACCACTAAAGGGAATTGTGTCTCTCTGCTGCCAGGCTGCATCCCACAGTGCAGGTCTGCAGAGGACCTGTAGGTATTAGAAACAACCATATCAGTTGCGTAAATTGCTATGCTGAAGATGCCCAAAGGTCAGGTTAGAGCTGTAAAAGTCCTGCTGTGTCCATTCTCTGTCCTCCAGAGCAGGCAGACACACATCTGGCTGCTATCTCTGCATCCAGCCTTTGCCTGAAGAAGCCCCTGGATTCACTTGGTCCCCTATTTACATTGGCACAAGAGTCGAGGAGAGCTTGCATACATCAAATTCAGGTGGCTGGGACTGCAATGCCCATCTAAGCTGGGTGTCCATAGCCCAGGGAGGAGAGTCTGGATCACAGCCTCTGTGCAATTCAGTTGTCAGCATCTCTCCATGAGGTACATCAGGAAACCAGGGCACAGGTCCAGGTGGCTCCAGCCTTTGAGAGGTTGGGAACATGACTGTTATCCACAAGGAGCCGTGCAGCAGAAAGAGAGTCTGAGCCCCAATGAGGCATCAGATCATCTACCAGCTGCCAAGCTCAGGTATCTCCTGGGAAATGGGAGGGTTCCCACCACCAGTTTCTCTGCTGGATCATTTGAGCTGGAGACCCTACACCCCTCCCACAGCATCGTAGTGCTCTGGGAGCCCTTCCATGGCTGCCCCAGAGAAAGACAAATAACTCAGAGCACTGGCTGATATGCTCCAGGGGCTGAGCTACCTCCAGGCACCACAGCCTCTGGAGGTACTGGGGCTGGGTGAGGTCCAGGGTCCCTGTGATGGGTGGACATGACTTCTGTGGTCACAAGGGGAGAGGCTGTGACAGCAGGAGACTCCCCTAGAGCAGAGACGGTGGCTGGGAAGCAGTTCAGGCTCTTCCATGGCCACCGATGAGACAATTTCAATGCCCTGAAACCACCTGGGGACGATGGCACCTGGCCAAGGTGCTCCACAGCCCACTGCATCCTGAGTTACGCCATTTAATTAATTTTCCTCTCTGGATTGATGAGTTTTGGGTTCGCCTCCACCCCTGAGAAACCGCACGGTGCCTTGGGAGAGGGCGAGGATTCACACCCGGCTGCACAGCACAAACCCGTCTGGCACCTTCGGCTGTTGAGGGCTCCCTGTGGTTTGGGGCTGCAGCTGCCACTTCCACCCCTCCCCCAGGAATACCAGCGCTGGGCTTGCATCGGGCTGGATGGGAACTAAACCACACAACACGGGCAAAACCCTCCTTCAGAGATAAAGCGCCCCTTTCTTGTGGGTGATAAAAGAGAGGAAAAAAGTTTCCCACATCCAGAGATAGATACCTGCTGAAATACGTAGGACAGCTGTGACTACTGTGCAGATTAGGGCCAGTCACTTGATTTCTGTGAAGGCAAGGAGGCCAACAGTGAGGCCAGTGAAGATGCCAAGGAAACCACTTCTACCAGCACGTGCAATAAGCTGGAACCCGTTGGGTGCAAGGGAACGACTTGTGCTGCCAAAGGAGAAAAGAAAGAGAAAAAAAGGACACAAGGTGGAATAAACACCAACCACAGTTGCTTCAAGTACCTGAATGAAGAACAGAGAGATCTTCTGGTTGCTCCTTTGGGCCCCTCCTTTTCGAAATAGTGTGGTGCTGTTGGCCAGCACTTTGCAGAACGACTGATCCGGGTGGTGCGTGCTCTGCCCAGGGCTGGGGAGGTATCTGCCCTCCAGAGCCTCCACTGATCACTTTGTTCTGAACTTACTGATTTCTCTAGCCTGCATCTGTCCCGTGTCACCATGGTCACTCACCACCTCATCGTGGCTTCTGCAGTTCCCTCACTCTCTCTTTCAAGCAAGGCACTGGTAGCTCTAGTTGTGCCATTTTCTGCCCAGGCTCTCCTAGTAATGGCCATGACCCCCGTGTTTGCTCCTAGCAGGTAGTACCTTAGTCTCCATGTGGATCTCTCCCGTTGACAAACCAATGGCATTTTCTCAAATCTACTGTCACACAAACGCTCCATCTGGTACGGGTGTGGATGCCTGATCCTTTCTCTCGTTTCTACATTAGCTGGACTGTGATTTCTCACCCTTTTCTGTGCATCCTCTGTTTCCTTTTTGGCCTCTGGTCTCTGACTATCATCTTCTCTTCCAGTGAGGCTTGCTGCTCACTTCATCTTACTTCATCTTCTTAACCCTCTTTCTCCTCCTCCAGCTGGCCTTCTCTTTTTTCTTTCCCCAAATACATACTTCTGGGTTCACTGTTCTTCAGACCTCCTGCTCAGCAGATACCCGCAGCTTCTCAGTCACATGTACATGTGCATCTTCTACTATTTTCCACCTTGCCCTCAAAACCTCTCTTGCAGAGTTCTTCAGTGTCCTATTTCTTCAAAACCTCATTAACGTTGTCTTCACTTCAATCTGTTGCCTGCAGCTCCCATTCCATGAATCTTTCATTTTATAAACTCTATCATTTGAGACCTGTTCAGTATTAACATACAACCCTGAATCAGACCTTTTTGTTGGTTAGAAAATGATGGAAACTCTTCATTTATCAGGGACTCGGGGATATCCATCAGTCCCCAAAAACTTGTGGGACCTCTGGAAGAGTCAATGAGACAATTGCACATACATACACGAATACGTGTGTTTAAGGTGGGACATTTCTAGGGCACTCACCTATAGGAGCTGCGAGGCTGCAGAAGCAACTGGCAGAGATGAGTTGCGTATGCAAACCATAAGGGCAGAGACATCTCAGACTTCCTGTGCACGCGTGGCCAGCTGTGCAGATGCCTTCAGCACGCACAAAGGGGCATCAAGCTCAGTGCCTGCTTCTCCTGGAGAGGTTTCCCTGCATTCCGTGCCTCTGATCCTTCCATTAGAGCTAATGCACAGAAACAGCGCCTGGATCCACCTCTGATATTTTGTCTGCCCTTCTCTGTCCCTGCGGTGCAGTATTTGAAGTCCTCACCTAAAGGCAAATCAAACATGCCTGGAATTGACTCCCACACCAGCTCCCCCTCATCCTCCACTGATGAGCTCCCAACACCTCCACCTTCTGCACCTACGACTTTTGGGCAATCAAAAGTTAGAATCATAGAATCATAGAATGGTTAGAGTTGGAAGGCACCTTAAAGATCATGAAGTTCCAACCCCCCTGCCATGGGCAGGGACACCTCCCACTAGACCAGGTGGGAGGGTTGGGATAAAGTGTGTTTCATCAGCTGGAAATGGCTGAGCAGGACTTTGGTGAGGATATTGGAGGTATTGGATGATTCCCTAAACCACCATGAGCTGCCAGTGAAGGTCCTGGAGAGAAAGCCAAACACAGGATGAACACTGCAGAGATGTTTCTGCTGCAGTATGAATGCTGCAATCCAAGACCTACACGAGATCCCACCTGCATCAAGGACATTTCTGGTCATTCACAGGACCGATGGTGTACATCATAACTTCACTGCCAGATCTCACAGTTCCAGCTCATCTGTCCAGCTGCACAGCAAAATCAGTTGACTTGAAAAAGACACATTCCTGCTGGACCCTATTAATAACGCATCTGATTAGGTTTCTGGGTCAGATCCTCAGCTAAGCAGTCCTGCACAGCCTCGCTGGCTTCCAGGTAATGGTCTGTCTCCAGAACTGACTCTTCCCTGGAGCTCTTCTTCCTAGGGGCTGGTTTTCTTTGCAGCCTCCCTTACTGATGGGGCAGGCCCTGCCAGTTGTTCAATGGTTTTGGGTGCAGTCAGCAGAAGCTTGTTTGTCCTAGTGTGATGTGCAAGCTCAGCACTTTTGAGAACATCAAACAGCTGTGCAGGCACTTTCAGAAACAGAAAAGTTACATTGTGGGGGGATTACCTGGCATCAGAAAGAGAAGTGCAGATCTTTGACTCAAAAGGCAAATTAATTGTGTTATGGGTCAAATAAATCTGGACTTGTTTCTCTGTCTCAGCACCAAGCCAGCCTCCCCTGTAAGGAGAAGCCTTCTGAAGGGTGAAGGCAGCAAAGAGAAATCTGCACCAGGTGGGCTGAAAAGGGCTGGGGCATCACTACTGCAGGGCCTTGGTGCAGAGCAGCTGAAGACCCTCTAGAAAACGGTTCCAAAAAGCAGTTCAGCTGCTGCCACTCTGCATTTCACCATGTAAAATGATAGGAATGACTTGTCCCCAGGGACAGAAACTGTCACATTTGATGAATACAGACGTAGCCAGAGAGATCATAAAACGTTCCTTTGTCTTCAGGGCAGGAAGGGGATTTCTTTCCTCTCCTTTGTTTTACTTGATTTTCACTTCTTTTTTTTTTTAATATCAGAGAAGACAAAAAGAATTAAGGTCCCATCCCTACAGTGCCACGGGCACAAAACTTCCTGGGTATCAGCTGTTTAGCGGGGACCCTGCATTCAAGCCCCAGCTCAGTGTTAATGCTCTGAATTTGCTTTTGGGGGTAAAGAAAAATATCCATGAATCCAGAATGGGGAATACTGCAGCTTCCTGATTCACCGCCATCTTGTGATATTTAGCATTTTCCTAAAAGGATCAACACACAATAACAATTAAAAAAACCTAACAACCCCAAATAACAAAAAAACCCCTAAATTTGTTGCTAGTGCCTATAATTATAGAGAAAAGCTGGAAACCAGGAGTCAGATGGGCTCTAAAACTCCTATCACAAACAAATAAAATTAAAGCTTGTGACATTTGTAGCTTTTACATTTTTATGACCTGCAAAGGCTTCACAATAAACTGTGTTCTTCCATTGAGAAGCATGAAAAAGAAGCTGGAGTTTTCCTTGATTAGATCTCGCCTTGGATGATATGAAGACGAGGTTTTCAATCTAATTTTTTTTGGCCTTTGCCTTCGGGTGGAATGGCAAAATTAGGACAAGCTCGCTCAGATGAGCTGGTAATTACTATTATTATTCCTTCCATGTACAAGCAGAGTACCTGGGAGCTTTTGTACTAGTTCAGAGAGGAAAAACACGGTGATTAATGCCGCATAATGCACGGGCAAAGTTTAACAGAAAATAAGGAATTTTTTTTTTTTTTTAAAGCCAAATAATAGGGGGACATTCCAGCTTTTAAAAAATGATAGAAGCAGACTGGACAAAGCAGCTGGAAGCAAAACAGTGAAACCGTCCTGCCTCTAAGGAAAAGGGGTAGCGGGAGGAGGTGTCCTTGCCCAAAGCCAATCTGGATGAGGCATTTGCATACAGACCATCCCTAAAGGAAGAGCCCTGGCAGAGCTTGGCTGAGCCCCACACCAGTTCCACGTCATGAGCCACAACCAGCAAACACTCGCTTGCAAAAATACTCACAACACCCAAAATCTACAGTGCACCCCAGTATTTTGCTATTTTACTGTATTTACTGTTTTGCTGGTATTTTGCCGCCCTGTATTTTACCACTGACTCTGCCAGATGTGACAGAAGGGACCATGCTGACACAGATGAAGGTGGTGGCTGGGTTTTGTCCTTGACCCTGTAAAATTGTCCGTCAGCCCGCGGGGAGGATCGGTGCTCTGGAGGAGTCGGGCACATCTGGTAGCACCCAGCAGGACTGTGGTTCCCCACAAAGCAGGAGTCAGAGCTAGTTGTAAACATTGGGGAAGGAGGAGAGGACCTCACCTCAGGCGCTGATGGACCATTCCACCTCTTCACCAGGCCTCCATCCTCAGCCAGGACACACTGGGGACACCTCTCATCTCAGCCATGACCACGATGCCTGGGGGTGTCCCCTAATTTAATGCCAGTCCCTTAATTCAGTCCCCTAATGTACTGCCTTCTCATTAGGTGTCTCTTCTCAATGGATATATGAAACGTGAGTTATCACAAAATTTATGAATTCTTTCAGTGAAATAATTTTTGGGGCATAGTCCCTAATTCCTTCCCCCTCCACTTCCACTGAAGAAAACCCACGAACACCGATTTAAGAAGCAGCATCAGTTTCAATGGCTTCATTTATAAACCATCCAAACAAATGGCCCAATCATTGTATTCACACTTTTAAACTGTCACCATCTTGGACTCTGTAAGTGGATTCTCAGAGAATAGCATAATGCTCTTTAATAGAAAAATCAGTTGCAATTTAGTAGCGGTGTCCATTCCCCAAGGACCCATGGGTCAGAGCACCAACACCCGTCTCTCCTTACCTCCTGCAGGCTCAGGCTCTACAGTGACCTAGGAAGCCTCATCAAGTGAAACACAGCAGAGCAGTTTCCTTCTGCATGGGTTTTTGTAAGAGCCTACATGTGCTTTTTGTTATCTGCATTTTTTCCCCTCCCTATATTTTTCATACGTCTCATATAAGCAGCTGGCCTCTGGGCTCACACACAGCAAAGATCACACAGCACCCAAACCAAATATGAGGGAAACGAGTTTCCCTGGGCGCTGATACGATGCAATTGGGCACAAAGAATGGAAACGAAAAAATGGAGGATCACAACAGACAGACCAGGGGCTGGCACAGCTACACAGTCACACCCTATCCTAGCTGATATTACAGCTCAGACCACAACATGGTCAAGCCAGATGACGGTAGCTCTTCCAAAGATGATCACCAGACCTGTGCTCCCGTTTCCATACAGCAACTCCACAGTCTCACAAACAGCACAGACAGGGTCAGGTCCAAAATGCAATACTGGGATTCCCTAGTAGGGAATCGCGGATAAAGGCAAGCACAGACCCCCAGACCCTGGCATTAGGTATCAGCTCAGTACTAGGAGGGACCCACAGGTTAAATCTAGTCTCCACAAAGACAGACAACATGCAGCAAGATCTACAAAGCTTATCAAGTGACTGTATCTCACATGAGAGGGCTGGCTCTGGCTACCTTGCCTGCCTCACATGCTTCACTGCACATGGAAACACCCCGTCAGAGCTCGCACCAGGAGCTCAGGCAAGTGGCAGTTCTGAGGTGCCTGTTATTGCTACAGCCCTCTAATGGACCATGAATTTGGCTCCCAATACTTTCTCATCACGTTCTTCTGCCGAGCACCTCCTCTAAACTGCAGCTTTCAATCACTCTTTCTGCCACCTGTCAATGAAGCATAAAGAACCTTTTTGGCTTTGGCACAGCCCTGCAAAACTCCAATAATGAAATGGTTTGAATTATTGCGCTATTACCAGACACAAATCTTCTCTGAGCCAAGACAGAGAGGTGCATAAAAAATACACACCATTCTCAGCAGACAGCTGGCCCATGCTAACGGGGCATGGCCGTTTTGTGGTGCAGTTGTACCAGCAGAGCAGAAGCAAGCTTGCACTGCACAGCAGATATGGTGCTATTTGTTACATCCACAGAAATTCAGTGTACTTTGGAGTGATTTCAGTGGACCTAACAGAATACCTCTAGTCTTGGACTAGCACTCTAGAGTCTATAACATTGCTGGCTGGCTCCTTTATCTCAGAAAATCCTTTAACACATTATGAAAAAAAATCTCTAATACAAATCTCTGCATTCTTTCAATATATTTTGTTTTATTACAAGAATAGTTTAGAGCAGAACAAAATAATCATGGCAAAATCAAATTTTGAGTAGTTAAGAGACTTTACAAGCCTCAAATCTCAAGTAATCTCTCAAGTTATTGCTGTGCAGCGCGGTAACGATGTACTCATCTTTCACAGCAACATGTGATGCTGCACTGTAACTCAGCACTCCTGCAGAGTATTACATTCAGCAGTAGTGCAGAGAGTAAGAAGGAAATATGCTTCCTTTCATTGTTTTATTGCTATCTCATCTCACTGATAATGCAGCTTTTAGTCTACTCAAGTTATGTCTAAATTGGGCAGAGACAAAGCCAGCCCCTCATGCCCTCCCCTGTGACTGTGTATCCACATAGATTCTGTTGATTTCAGAAGGGAGAATTAACAAATCATCAATTAGGCTATTAAAAAAATAAATATTCTTCTGCAGGAAACATACTGATCCCTACAATTAATCTATTAATAAGCATTTACTGGTAACATTAATTGCATGACTCACAGTGCCTGAATTTTTTATTTAAAAAAAACCCCATCCATCCAAAACCCAAAGGGCATGAGGCGGGGGTGTCTGAGGCCTCCAGACACACTGAGCTGGCTCTTACTTCAAAGGATGAATCATCAGAATCTGGTTGGTATCAGTAGAATTGGCCTGCACAATGAGGCGAGTTAGCCTTTCCCTTGAGGTGTTTCTGTCTCTTGGCTACAGACAAATAACGCAGCTTGGCTGCCAGCAAACTTTTTACATTATGTAAACCAAGCAAAACATATTTCTATAGCAAAGGTTTTCTGAAATAAACCTCTGGAAGTTCTCATGACATAGCAAGCACTCTTTCTAAAATTTCAATATACATTTCAGTAAGAACAGAGACACACAGGCAGTATTTTCTTTTCACTCTATCCTTCCAATGTTTATAGAGAAAACAGAATCTGCAAGCCTCACCCCTACACACCTATTATTCTGGGCTGTGTACGTCACTGTCACAAAGTTATACAGTTCCTTAAGTGCAGAGCAAGTCTGGAGAATCCCAAATACAATCAAAATCAAATATATTTGATACAGACATCAGGATCTGGAAACACTAAAAAGTCTAGGTATAGTCATGTGAGACTGCCAAGATAAAGTAACCATATAAAAATTACTGATATTCCTGGGGTACAGGTGCATCAGTGTGTTTGAGCCCCAGGTTCTTGGAAAGCCTCTGTTTTACAAAAGACTGTCCTATTTTATACGAGCTCTAATAGCAAAAGTTTTAATCAAGTCTTGCAGCTGATGCTTAAAAAGAACATCTTATCTTCAAGCACCGTGAATGGACTAGAGGGGTTCTTGTTTGGTTTTAATTATGTGGCTTATTCATTAAAAGGTTAATCTCCTGCTGTATTTTTCCTCACACCACAATTTCATGCCACAGTTGGAGCAACAGCTTGGCTCTCAGGCTGGAGGTTGATGAGGGAATTGCTTGCTTGGGCCAGCTCTGCGATGGATACTCGTCCTCTCTGTTTGATGTACTGAGCCACGGCAGCCATTTCCTCTGGAGTGATGTAGATGAACTTTCCTCTGTCATCAATCACACCTGCAGGGGGAAAGAAAGGACCTTGAAGTCAGCACTTCGGCTCCTCTCACTTCCCGACAGACATCAGTCACTGCTTTGGGAAGGGATGTTCAAACTGCTGAGGTTGCATTTCATATCTAGGGCAGGCAGAACAAGGTGTTAGCAGTCAGGCTTTTATCTCCTCTCTGCTGTTGGGTCTTTGAGCAGGGCTATGACAATAGCCGAGTGCCTTGGTAAGAGCAATTTTGTTCAGCAAAGTAACACACTCCTTTCACTGCACACAGCCAGCTGGCAGTACCACAGCAGCTACGTCAGGGATATAGTTTCAGTGCTGAAGTTCTGGGCCCAGGCAGCTGGTGGAGAAAGGCAGAGCAGCCCAGGAGGCGATTCAGAGACTGTGGGGCCCAGCTCAGCCATTCCAGCTTACCCTCTGAAAGGGAATGGAATGAAGCTCAATTTCCATATTTCAGTTGCTCCATCAAGAACAAGAACAGACCTCTCTGTTCTTAACAGGACCAAACGCATGGCAGAGAGCCTCACTGGCAAGCGCTTCAGGCCACAGAAAGCGCCAGGACAGCACACATCCTCATGCTTCGATTCAGAGCACTTCTAGGTCACTTGAATGGTACTCCACATGTACCCACCAAGATAGTTGCTTCCCAGCCACAGTATCAGATTAAAGTTTACACTGGCACCTTCTCCTACTTCATTCTTGGAAAGAAAAAGACTGTCCAGGAATAAAACAGACTTGTTCAGACTGGGAGCTACCCATGTGCTCAGTCTCTGCTTACGTTCCAGCTGTGATTGCATGGGTACATGGCTAGGAACAAGCACTTCACTTACTACAGTGTCCTGGAATGCTCTGGGATGTTTGCTTCTCCCACAGTGTGCCGAACTCTGGTACTGGCTTTAGCCACAGCACCTTAAAAACAGGCTTGTAAACTACCCCAAAACATCCAGCAATTCTTTCAAATTCAGATTTCAGAAGACATCGTTTACAGCTGGCTGCTCAGCAAAAGATCTGTAGGGCTGAATCAACAAGCAACCTTGTGCTAGTTCCTGACTGCTGGGGACATTCATCCCCCACCTCTGTATAATAGAACATAGAAGCAATCACATCCCAGAGTGCTTTAAACAGTAGCTTCATGGCAGCTGAAGCAGCGATAATAAAAATTTCCATTTATAAAGTTCTACTAGGATCTTCTGCAGTTTAAAACAGAAATTACACTGGACGTCTCTCTCTATCATAGTTAAAGCATTTTCTGCACCACCTATTCACCAGCTAAAATAAAGTCTCTATGTTTTGACTGTCACCTGTTAGAGTGCCATCTGCCATCAGGTCCTGGATTCTGTTAATTGCATCCTGTTTGGAAGGGAAAAAGGAATAACAAGTTGATCAAGAGGAAATAAAAGAAATATTTCACATGTTCAGAAAAGCTACAGATGGAGGCTTGCATTTAACTCCTCTGCACTAAAGACTTTGGTGAAGGATATACATCATTATTTCGACAGAGACAGATGCAGTAAGTCCTTTCACCTTAGAAGGATGAAGTGAGCTTCTGTATTTTGGGGTGTTCAAATAACTTACCTATCCCCAAAAGAGACTTTAACTGCTACATTAGCTGTCAGTTTTATGGAAGGGGGGTGGTTATATGCATCTTCCCAGGGAAAGGTGGTATCGTGCCAATGCAACATGCCAGTTCCATGAAGTACACTGAGGTACTTCTCCAAGAACCTGGCTACACTTAATACATTCCAGATCTTTTTATATATTTTTTTCATGCTACATTTCAGAGGAAATCTCTTTTACCAATCCAAAGAACAGCCTGCTGAATTTGTTGCTGGGTTAACTCTATAGTTACTCCAAGTATGCAGTTCCATAACACCTTAAGCTAATATCTAAGTATTGGTTTCCACAGTTCCGCCTCTCTCCTGTTCTTCTATTGATGTGACTGCAGAAGCAAATTATGGTTTCGATTTCAGCCAGGTAACTTCCCTTAACTGACTTCACTGTATGCTTAAATGAAATTCTGGTTTAAGAGAGGCAGAGGCACAGTAGTCTGGACTTACAGCAGTGTAAGCTGCTGTGAAGGGGCACCCCAAGATCAGACTAGGTACAGAACAACAGAAAACAATGGTCACTTAGAAACACACGTCAAATGTGCTCAAGTTAAAATAAACTAAGCCACAACTGTTCTTCAAACCAAAAAATGTTTAAAGAACAGAAAAAGGACAAAAGGAGGAAAAAAAACAACTGTACAGATATCACACCATGAGCTCACTTTCACAGGCTTATATGGTGCTGAGAGGGACAATTTTCTCAAGTACGTTGCACTGCTCTATGACTAGATTTGCAAACACTATAGGATCCATTAGCCAACAGGCAGCTGTGCAAAATGCAAACTGAGCACTTTTCACTGAAACAACCCTGTAAACCAACAACCCTTCACTGGCTGGCTGGCACTTTGATGAATGGCCACATTTTTAGGGCTGACTGCTGATTTTCACTAAAATCCAAGCGTTTTCAGTAATGCTGAGATGCATAGATATTACCCTTATTTACCCACTTTCTCTCCTGTTCTTTTACACTCATTGCTTGTACCCTAAAAGTTAGTACTTACCTGTGTTCTTAAACCCAGATGTGAAGCCAAGTCCTCCAGCTGGATTACCTTTGTTTTCTATGGAAACAAACGAGAGTTAAATGCAGCTGATGAATGAGGAGGTCAATATATTGATTTTCCTTTTAAATAAAAAATGAGTTTAATAGATGAAGTAGAACTTGTCATTCTAACTACCTACCCCTTGTAAGCAGTTTTCTGTGATGAAAAACTCTACCTTCAGTTACTTAAACCAATCTGCTCTGTGGAAAGACTAACGCTCTGACCCACTTAAGTGAAGATTCAAATACATTTGTTCATCCTGAGCCTTTTCTTATGTTAGGAAGACAAGATGAGCACAAGCACAATAAACTGTCATGGCTTGACTGCCATCTGAGTTTCTCAAATGCTACCTTTAACGTCCAGTGTGCCTTAGCAAGATCCCTTTTTGTTTGAGAGATACTTCAAAGTGTATTTTAAAATGATCACTGGTATATATCAGCGCATACATAAAAATCCAGAAAAGACTGGCAGCATTAAGTGCTTTAGTCTGTTTCACTAACGTCATGTGTGTTAATGCCATAATAATCTTCCTAAGCAAGTGAACACCTTATTAAAATCGTCAGTGTTGGAAGCGTGTTGGGAGCCTGCTCCTGCGCAGGCAGCACGAGGATCTCTGAGAACAAAGGCAGAAGCAGGAACTGCAAATTTTCATTTTGCTTTTGACAGAGATTCTTACTGCAGCCTCAGTCAGGATGCAGTCACCACTGCTCACATCTGGTTTTATGCTTCTCTGTAGCTCCAGAGAATTACAGAGAAAACACCTGGCGCACTTGTCTGGAGCTACTTGGTTCCTGTTTTCTTATCTGCAAAAGTTTTAGAAGCTCATCTGTTTAAATGAAGTAAAAGGACACGCTGTTTGTAAGAACCTTGGAAAATACAAAACTTTTGAAATCTGTTAACATTCTGGACTACATTTCTAAGAGCCATATATGTACAGCCACAAGAGCTACATTAATATTATCAGATGCAACACTTCAAGTGATAAATGCATTTCTTTCTGATCTTGAGAGAACACTGGAAGGACACTGAAACAGATGAATCTTTTTCATTAATAAAATCAGACAAAAAAAAGCCACACACAGACTTAGTAGTTGTGAAGTTCGATGCAGCCAAGCTAGAGAACTGAATACCATGGACTGAACGCATGGAACTGGAACCAGTCCATGGAATTCAGTTCTCAGAGCTGGGAACTGCCAAGATTCGTCACATCTTCTTTTAAAAGGATGGGGGGGTGGGTTGCAAAGCCACATAAACAGAAAAACAGGGTTTAAACCTTCACCTAAAGATATTCACCCTCAACGACCACGCTTACTGGAAGCTTTTCAAGATAGAGCCTGCTGTGAATAAGATCCCAAAGGGTGGGGTGGAATTAGGATGCACTCCCCACACACTGAAATATAATGACATTGTGAGGTCCTGAGTCAGCAAAACTCTTCACCACATGCTTCGTGTTTTGGAGACAGGCTTAACTTTCATAGAGCAATATATACACATCTATGCTTTACAGAATTAATTTAATTTAAGGTATGATTCCGCTGCTGTTCTCAGCAAGGGATGAAACAGAGAAAGAGTTCCCAGGGTTAAGATGAGAAAGATTTTTTTCTTTATCTCATAAACATCTTTTTTCTTAAAGAACAAACAGGAAGGAGTAAAGCTCAGAGTCCTTTGCTATCCCTTTCAAATGTAGTTTGCAGTTTCAATTCCCTGGCTGTAATTCAGACACGCTCAATGATCCACTGTCAAGGCAGGCGAGAAGAGTGTGATGGACAGACAGCAGTCTCCTATTTCCCTGGGCCAACACAGCTTGTGCTCCACAGCAAGGGAACTGCAATTATTAATTCTTTTCCTGAAGTGCTCAGAGAGCCCACGGAGTTGGTTTGTAAGGTGTGTCGTGCAGCTACAGCACTGCTAAGTAAAACCATAAGGCTTCCATTAAGAATTGGTTGTTCTGCTTCTCTGAGAACAGAGCAGTCGAGTCTGTAACTTCAGGACTGGCCACTGTAAAAAGCAAACACACAGGATGGCAACTGCAGCAGCGACAACGCCACAGCCTGAGGTGTAACGTGGTGACATTGCAGCAGATGGGTTAAACTGGTTGCAGGGCTACTATGAAACCCCCAAAGGAAGGGGGACATTCAGCTTTCAGAAAACCAGAATTGGGGGGCATCAAACCTTTTGGTGCCTTTAAGAAAAATCCCATTTAAAACAATCCAATGAGGCAGAGCTGGAGAAGAGAGGCTGCATTTTATTTCAAACACCCTTAAGGTATGAAGCATTGGATGAGCTACCTCCAGCTAGTTATACCAGTAAAATAAGCTACTCAACAGAGGAGCTTTTTTTTTTTTTAAAAAATGCCAATTGCTCTTTTAATTTACACATTTTTCAGACAGCTACTAGCAGCTTAGCACTGCTTCTTGATATAAGCCAACAGTTCCTGTGAATAGAATGGAAGATGAGCGCAATACATAATCTATATTATTAAGCACACTTTCAAGATTAAAAAAAAATAAATAAAACTTGCAAAAGAAAGCAATGCCCCAGTTCTGCAACTCATCTCTACATAGGAAATCAGGTGTTGAAGCACTTCTGAATTAGGCTTTTAGCCCATGCTTTATCTCTCTGACGTCAAGTAGAAGTGACTAATATAAAAGGACACATATGTGCTTAAACACTGAACTGAGAGTTTGTGACTAATCTGTTCCATCCATTGCAACCATGAGGGCAATGTGCAGAATCAGACCCTACTGTGTTATCCCTTGGAAACCCTCCTATCTTTAGTGGAAGATACCAAGGGACATTGAAATATCCTACTGTTCCACCTACTATTATCCTAGGGCAGCTTGTTTATCAATAAAGAACAGCACATTTTCCTTAATACACAGCTCGGCAGTATCTTGAAAATGTTTTATGGGAATGGGTGATCTGGGATCACACCATACCATGTAGTCCATTTGCATAGTTAGTAATTGAAAAAGAGGGTGGTCTTAGCAGACATGGTCATTTCAAAGTTCCCCTCCCCTTCAAAGAAATCTCTCCGGCTTCTACTGAAATTTGCTGCATGGCTGCAAACTGAGATGTGCCATCTGAAGGCTCGTTGTCACTCCATGGTTTTACCTAGGCTCTTTAAACATGTTACCCATAGCTTTTCCAATCTATTCTCAGCTGTTTTATCTGCTTTTGGTGCTGCTCCTGATCGAAGTGGTCTGGCTTACGCTGTGGACTTGGTTACTGAACAGGGGTTATTTTCATTTGGGCTGCAGCAATGAAGGCAAGTCCTGACTCCCAGTGCTATGAGCATATGGGGTAATTTCCCAATTACCCCAAGATCATGTTGACCAGAAAGCACATGAGAGATGCAAACCTAGCAGCCTCTCTCACTGTGGCCTCATGGCAATGGGATACACCACCAAAAGTGCCAGTGACTCAGGAAGGAGAGCGCAGCACAGCAAAAGGTGTAACTTTGCAGAGACTCTAAAACGATCGACTTATTGCTCAGACTTACACGGCCGTTACTCAAATTAACTTCTTGAGCAGAGTTATCCATGAAACAAATCTGCTTTTAACTCCAGGTTTTTGCTGGTGTAATGGACATGCAAAACTGGCCCAGGGTGGGAGATTCTGGATTAACAAAATGATTAGGACTTTACTAAGTACACAAGTCATTTGCTTACTAATAAAGCCTTTCACACACGCCATACATTGTCAGATAAGAGTCCAGTTTCCAGTAAAGGAAGAAAGGGATTCATTAGGACAAAAGATTTGCATAACATTATTAGAGTAGGGAAATGAGTAGGAAAATGCATTTGACCTTTGATATAGCAATAGTGGAGAAAGAAGCATTTGTCCGTACAGATCAAAAGTGGAAATTCTCATTAACAGACCACACATTTTAAATAACCAACCATACAATATGATGAAAGGGAGACTCAGAAATAATTTTTCTCCTTAAATATTCCTTCCAAGTATTCAGACAACATTGCATATTGCATGGACAAAAACAAGAAAAGAAATCACATGAAAAGTTGGATTGACCTTTACAATGCCAGTGTTTCAGACACAAACACATCCTGCACGGCAGGCACGAGATGTAGAGACTGTTTTCTAAATCAGTAGCTGATGTTCACAAACAAAAAGCCTGGAAGTCCCAAGCCCCAATCAACAGCAAACATTGATGATCATAAACTCTGAGGGTGATCCACAAGGTACAGAGTTTATAACTCTCTCTCAGAGCGATAGGTGTAAGAGCTACAATCCTGCCCCAAAAAGCCAAGACACAGCTATAATTGCAAACCATTTTAACAATGATGGACGTGCTCATGTGTGGTTAAGTAAATAATGCAAACTATAGCTAAGGTATCACTTTTGTTACTTGTTGAATATTTAAGTAAATCAAAGAGGAAGTAAAGATTTCCCTTCTTTCTATAACTTGGCTCTTTGACGAAAGTATTTTAAACAATCTAACAAGTATGGAAGGAGAAGAAAGCTCAATGGTAGCTTACCTTAATGTATTCAAGAAATTCCATTAGAAAGCTGCGAGACTGGATACAGCAAAGAAAACAATTATTATTTTAAACTCATGAACATTAAATGCATCACAAACTTGCTGGCTACAAATATTGTAAAAGTGCTTAACTTGCACACTTCTGAAGTTTTAAATACACACAGGAGGGAGATTTTTGAACTGGAAAATAAAAATATAGATTTACTCTTAACTAGGAGTTTATGATAAGTATTTTCTAAGACAGGATATAGCTCAAGTACAATTTGTGTTTAAGTGCTTTCTGAAAGGAAATCTTTGAATCTTTTATTCTTCACATCACACATACCCTAGAATAACCACATCTGTGTGCGTTTGTGCATCACGTATTAAATCACATATACACACCAAGGACATTTTGTACAGAGTGCTTCAGGAGATAGCTCATGCAGATGCTCCAGTGTAGCACGCAGCTGTGCAACACATGTGGAAGCTCAAGCTGTTTTCAAAGCTTTGCACCTGAAATCCACCATTTCAATATAAGTGACTCCATTTTCAAAGGCAATGCAAACAATGTGCATTGAAGTTAACAAGAGATCAAGTTACTCCACAACCCTGGAAATCAATCAACCTTAATTAACTGCTTAGGTCTGGTCTCAGGACCTTAATTTTCAGCATGAGTTTCAGCATGCTAGCCTCAACAACACAAGGCTAAGTCAGCTATTGCAAAAGGATACTAAAATGCTTCAATACATTATCCACCACAAGGCGGAAGGGTGGCTTGCCATTTCTCCAAATAACTAAGTACTTGTAATTGTTTCCAAAGATGACTTTCAAATCACCTACTATTAACATACCATCTCCCCGTCCCTACCAAAGACATGTTATGTTGAGATCCAGGGATGATCAACTGCCTGCCAGCTCTTTTGAATGAGGAACATGCTTCTCTGTTCCCACATATATATTTCTGTTAATTTTTCCTTGACAGGCAGCTGTAGAAACAGACGACAAAACACATCCTAACTTTAAAGGGACTCTGAAGTAGAACAATTTAATATTTTATCCGTAATCTGATCTTCTAACAGGATAGACACACATTTTTGAAGGAACTTTAACAGAAAGTATGCATTTTGCTGCTCTCTGCATCTTCGGAAATTCCCCATCACCAGATACAACTTCTCTTGGTGTTAATCCTAGCATGATGGAGGAACTTCTCTTAAAGGAAAGGGGTCCATAGTGAGAAGCTGTGACTAATGTCAAGAGGTATTAACTCATTACAAGCTCCTCAGCCCAAAGCCACTCTCAGTCACACTAAGGGCAAACCCATTCAACTCAACAGGGTTGCTTTAGCAGAGGAGCAAATGTTCATACGGTCCTGAAAAAAATACTTGCCATGAAACGCATTGGACAGCTCAAATTTGGCAGCCACAACCCAAGAGCAACTTCAGCATTTGATAGCAATTAAAATTAGTCTAACAGGTTTTCAGCAGACAGAAAAAGCACACTGCCTCCCACAACAGTGGAACTTTTTCAAGTTTGCTGTGATACTATGTCAAGTATCACATTTCAACCACCATCCCAGCAGCGTGTCTGCAGGCAGCCACAGGAGGAGCACGCTAGAATGTTATGGGGCCATTTGAAATACCATCAACTATAGCAATCACTTGCAACACTGAATGCACAGCTTTCCAGTGTACAATCCACAAACACCTAGGTTGTTCCTGTGAATTCTTTCAAAAGAAGCCCTTTAAGACAAGAGCTGGGTTACTCATTTGATTTCACAGCAGCTCCAATGGCCTAGAAAATAAAACCAAACCCAAGCAATTCCTCCCAAAATACGTGGGCATTACCAAACTCCGTATTTAGCCTTGCTTTCATCTGACTCACTGCATATGGGTAGGGCAGAGCTGACAACAGTAAGAGAGTAAGTGACTTCCAGGATGAGTTTTATTTCAGTCCTCACCTTAAGGGAGGAGAGAACTCATTTCTAGTGATAGGCATTTGCCTTAGTACTCTCAACTAATTTGTAGGAGTCGGGAACTAGGGACTGTAGCATTCCCCAGGAAATACTCCAGGTTAACATGTACACAATCTAGCTTTTACAAGCAAAAACATTTGGCCAACTCATAATTTCAAGTTAATTTTACATGAGACAGAATGCAGTAAAGTCAACACAAGTCTACTAAAGGTAAAGGAAACTGCATTAATAGCCTAACATACATACATACCTCTTCCTCTGTCATTGATTCTTCAACCCCTTCCTCTTCAACTACAAAACTCTCCTTCAGCTTCAGGTACTCTTCATACTCCCTCTTCTCCTCTTCTTCCTTTGCTTTCCTTTTTTCCTCTTCCTGGACAGAAAAGATGACAAGTGGTCAGTTTGCTCCTCCCCAAATCAGGTTTAGTTTTAAGTAGCATCTTCTTCATCTGCAGTCTGGTTTTACCAGGACAAACAGCAGATAAAAGGTTTCTAAAGTGATGGTATTGCTAATTTTACAAGACACCCTTAAGGTAGTAACCATCTTGCGTGGTAGTGTAAGCTTGCACACAAGATACCTAGGCTGGTTCTTAACAGATCTGACACAGGAGAAAAATCACTCTTATATAGCAACCTGCTTTCTTAATTTGCATGAATATGCCTCTGCAGATCCCGTGACAGGAAGTCCCTGCCCCTAACAGTACTTTGATGCAACATCCACATTTTCAGTAACTGGCCCCAATTCTGCTCTGACATGCACTAGTGTTCATTAGGAGTGACCACAAAGAATACTGGAGTTACACTGCTGTCCATCTGTGCGTGAGAAGCTGTTCCCTAAAAGTTTCAAGTAAAATCTCTTTCTTATGACATACAAGTAAACTATGTTTACATGGAATGTAAAGAATTGTATAAAGTATTTTAGGCATAGGAGAGAAAGAATTATTAAAAAGGGTTGTGGTTTTTTTTTTTTTTTTTTTTTTACACACATTTGATTGTTAACCAAAGCCTATAGGCTCTGCTTTTAGTTATTTGCAACAAAAATACTTTGTTACCTAACCTGAAAGAAATGTTAGTCTTAAAAAAAATAATAAAAAATAATAAGTTAAAAAAATAATGTCAACCCAGAAAACTCCAAGACCAATGTCAGTGAAATAGTGATGCATACTGGGTAATGTCAAATACTCACACATTCACACAGCAAAACTGTGATTATAAGTTTAGTGATGTGATAGATTACTAGTTTACACATGTAACTTCACACAGGAGAAAAATGTTTCTTCCACAGAGAAGTTTATGTTTGTTAAGCACCCGGTACAAAGAGATTCCAATTTGACTGGCCTCTGGTTGCTATCACATTGGAAAGGCTTGATTAAAACTTGGAGAGATAAATCCTTCAGATTTCAATGACAATCCCTGAGCCTTCCTTTACTATTAACAAGGAACTGATCTCTTCAAGAACAACTATATTGATTTCTAAATGCTTGCCATGCTACATCTTTGACACTAATATGGTAATTGCTTCCTTAAATAGCTGGAAAGCAAACACTTGATCCATTAGAACAGGAAGCAACAGGTAATTAAGTATATTGAAAAATGTTCATATTAAAAAAGATGCCATGTAAGGCCAAAACCAGCAAGATACCAGAAATGGGGATGGGAGGATTGCCCTTCAATAAAAAAAAAAAAAAAATCAAAGAGAAAATAATAATGGTCCAAATTGCGTTTAATCAAACGCCCAGGAAGTCATGAGAAGGAATGCTATCAACAGATGAGAACAACAGGACTGAAAGGATTTTACTGTATGTGCAAAATCAAAACCATTTTTTTTAACCACTACCTCATGAAAAAACTACAGATCTAGGGAAGCTTGAGACAAAACAAGACCATTTTCTGGGTCATTCGTCACCGTAATGATTATTAGCAAAAGTCCAGCAGTAGTTTTTTTTCCGCATAAGCACTACAGATGCCAAGAACAGCATAACCATAATTCATTTAGAAGTGAAAGCAATTGTTCTTTTCTTGTAAAGTGCATTAAGTTTAATCTTGATCCTGGAAATACAAGAATAAGGTTATTCCCCATGTCTACTACAGAGGTTGCAATTCAATAGAATTTGAAATGAGAAAAAAAAAATAATCACAAAACCTGGAAATTGCTTTGGTAAATTTCTAGATGGATCTACAAATAAATAAATAAATAAAATCAGAAGACAGTGTCCCATTTACAACTGAGAGCAACAATAACTAAGAAGTATTTTCCTGTTTCTGGAACGTCTAACAACAAATGAACAAGACTCATTCCTGTCTTCCTTACCTACTTGAAGAACAGTCAACCCTCAAAGCCTTATATTTCCTGGTGGTTGTAGCCTCCTCCATAACACTAAGTATTTCCAGAAGCTTTTTCATCTAATAGCTAAAAATCCTGGCCACTTCCTGCACAGTCTTACATACTTTACTACCTAAATTCACCTATGATTCAACCTGTAGAAAAAGAACAATTTAGACAAACTGTGAACTGGTTCAAAGCCAATAGGAGAGATGTTTTTAGACAACTGCACTGGGAGAAGCAACCAGCAACAGCAGTGGAAGCTGAGCAGGGGGAACTCTAGCAAAGTCAGGCTGTTTGTTAACACTTATTCTCACGCTATTTTTTTCACCAACATGCCAGCACTCTTCTTTCACACGCCCAAGTCATGCAGCAGTTGCATGGTAGGTGCAGGGTCAAGTTTAGGCAGATTGCATTCTCATAAAAACCAGTCCATCTGTGTGCATAAGCCACATACGGAAACCCTCTCAGCACCCCACGGTCTACTAATGAAACAGAGACCAATACTTGTTTTATGCAAGCCATTCAGGGGGTACTCAGCTCAAACATAAATTTAAAAATACCCACATCTTTGTTAGTCAAGTTTCTTTGCCTCTGCCCATTCTGATCTCATTAACTGCTTCGGAGTTAAGTGGTGAAGCATGTGGCTCAGAGGAGAGATAATAGCTGGGCCACCTCCCTTACACCATGGGTGGGGTGGTGGGGAAATCCCAGCATCATGGAAATTTGGTAACTGCAGATGCTCACCTTCAGCTGTGTGCTTTTTTTTTTTCTTTTTTCTTTTTGAAGCAGGTTACTTCTCTCCTCACCCACCTAAATGTTACCCAAACTGGGGGCTTCCTACAGTATAAAGATTTCTTTTTTATCCATTTACTATATGCACATGAAGCATAAACTCTCCCACTCTGATCACATCTTTATTGGGAAAAAAAAAATAAATTAATCCCTCAAACCTTTTGTTTTTCTCTCTTTTTTCTGACAGTGTCC
Organism: Calidris pugnax; assembly: GCF_001431845.1. Lineage (NCBI taxonomy): Eukaryota > Metazoa > Chordata > Aves > Charadriiformes > Scolopacidae > Calidris > Calidris pugnax. The sequence goes on from NW_015090793.1 coordinate 12,675,182, forward strand.
ACATTATTACTGCTGGATTGACTCTACCATGACATGCTTGCAATGAGTCTCATGTGCCACCTTGCATAGCAGAGACCCAAGAGCTTCCAGAACTCCATGAAAGCTGTAGATCTCCAGCACTCTGGGAGACACTTTCCAGCACCCTTACCCCTTCCTATACTGGACCTGGTCAGCATCAACTTCCCACTGCACCCATTCTTTCCACTGCTCTCCAGGCTCCCTCTGTCTCCCAATGCCCACTGAAGACCTGGCTTTGCTGTGAGGCTCTATTCAGATCATTACCTTCTGTTTGCCTCTTACTTTGATCACAATGACACTGCCAACTGCACAACAGCCCAATCTTTTACCAGGTGAAACCCACAGTGATTTGAAAACTCTTTTAGACTTACAGCTGGAAGCAGACCTTGACTCCTGGGATCACAAATCCTTCTGGAGGCCTGGGATGCTGCTTGAATAACTGCACTGTTCTGGCTGGCTGACAGATTACAGCCTTTGAAGGTTTATCACGCATAACTATTTTTAGCAAAGGGTGAGGACCCTCACAATACTGCCCAGCAAGAAGATACTGAACTACTGTTTCTACCTTTCAATGCAGTACCCCATTTAAGGTGACACTGAGACTAAGTGATATTGGCCTACGGGGTAAGCAGCTTTTCTGTGAGCTTTGCCTAAGCAGCTTTCCCTGAGAAGAAACTAGTTGTGTGCTGTGCCAACTCTCTTCCAAATCAGATAAGGACAAACTTGCTGACAAACAAAATCATTTATAGGCAGCTTATTCGACTGCTAAGTGGAACAGATCTCATTGCTAGCGAGGAAGGTAGGCCAAACGCTGGACTACCTTCAACCTCCACCTGCTATCAGCTGTTCCCTGTTTGCGGCTGTTTCCTCGACATGCAGAATGAGGAAAAGCATTCTGGTTCCTACACCAAATGCTTTGAGGTTCATGGACTGAAGAAACCCTCCTTGTAGAGCATCCAGTTTTTGTGCTCTTAGTGCAGGTTCTGCAAGAATCAAAAAGGGACTTCACAGTAAATAATTTGACACAGAGCAGATGGCTCTCTAGGATTCCTTCCCATTCCCCCACTGTTTACACATAAAATGAAAAAATACCTTTAGAGAGACAGAATAAGCTCTGCAAGCTTTTCAACTTGTTCTTTCTTAGGAGAAATTAACTTTCAGGAAAGTATACACACTTCAAAGCTGATGCTTAAACTGAAACTATGTTTAGTACTTTCTCCAGAAATGCATTGCTTATGTATCAATAGTGGCTATAAACGCACAGATAATGAAAAGCTCTGCTGAGAAGCACTCACATCTCAATGTTTGCATAATGCCACACATAATAAAATAACTCAACAATCAACATTTTAAAACCTGGTGCCTATTCTTATATGATCAAAATATCAAATCAAAGAGCCAAAACCTTAGGCTCTAAGTTCTCAAAGGCTTCAACAGGGCCCTTGGGATCACTAACCGGTCCTGCACTTCTACAGCTCTTAAGATCCAGACCATTTTTATTTAGGCATTTAAATGCAAAACCGTAAGCCTAAATGAAATTGCCCAGGTTTAGAAACTTCAGGCACAGCTGTGCTTCAGCAACACAGACCTTGTTTTAATGTAACATTGGACAAACACTAGTCCCCACTACTGCTGTGGCCTTTTGTTTCACAAGAGTTAAGAGCTTGCTTGCTGGAAGACTGGTAGCTCTACTGAATCAAGCTATGTTTCCAGAGCAGTCCAGTCCACACAGGATTTGCAGGCAACACACCCTGTTCAACACTCTGTTTTAGTATAGAAGAGTGATAGCTGTAAGCCCTGCATCTGCACAAGCAGCTTCTTTAGCCCAGTGAAGCTATTGCTGAAGGAGTAAAATCTACAAAAATCCCTGTGCACAGGGAAAAAAAAAAAAGCAAAAGCTCTTGTGCAAGCAATCTGCAAGGCTTTGTATGAAGGCACTGTTTTGCAACATCAGAGGAAGTTCGCTGTCATTGATAAGGTGGCAGTTGGTAAACCATCTCACCACTAAAAAACTCCAAGAGTGAAAGGGAAATCCCCAGGGTAAAGCAGAGCTGAAGGAAATGCCAATTATAAAGGAGCTTCCTCACATGCACAGCCAATCAGGTCATCAGAACACTGGAAAGGAAACTTGAATTTAAAAATATATTATCTGGTTTGCAACACTGGAACCAAGGGGCAACCACATTTTATTTATATGTACATACAAATACATTTAGATAGAACCAGGGGGTTATTTTTCTCAAGTATCTGCAAGATTTTAGCCCCTTGAAAGCACAGTTCCCAGTCGTAGTACATCACTGTGTAGAGTTACCCAAAAGTAACTGGAAAGATTGATCAGTGTGCCTATAAAACAAAGCGGGTTTTCATCTAACTGAAGAATACATTATTTCCACTAGAACCTAAATCTCAAACTACTTGAGTGGGGTGTGTGTGTGAAAGGGTTAATGGTCCTGAAGACTTTATCAGAGATCAACACTGGGGAATTTCTTGAAGATCTGCATGCTGCAACATGACTTTATATCCTCCTGATCTATTTGACTTCCCTCGTCAACTGACTAACTTTTAGATGGTATTTAATGGCACAGGAATCACCCAGTTTTGTTGACTAGGATTCAGCTATTAGTTTAAGGTTGTAGCTGAAACGCTGAAAGGAAACTCTCCTTTACACAAAGCCAATCTCAATGTTCACAGAAGTTAGCACAATTTTGGTAGCACTTCTTGGGAGAGAGATTGAAAAAAAAAAAGTTCAACTGAAATTTAGCTAACAAAGCTGGCTGTGCTTGTTTGGAGACTTGCCATTGACACTGCACCTGCAGAAATACTCTGATGTACTGGAAAACAAAGGGGAAAAGAAGTATGACGCTATCTGACAACTGTAACATTCCTCAGATGAATTTTAGTAATAAACTAAATTTCTTGTGCCTATGGGAATATAAACTACAGAAGCATCAGTAATCAAACTGCTTCCAAAAATCATACAACCAGCTGCCCTCTGGCTTTTATCTCATTACTATCACTACTGGAGCTACTTTTCATAATTTTGCCTTTCCATGTCCTCATTTATATTACCACATGTGTAGTCCACAAGGGCTTGTGACAAAATATTACTTGTGGAAATGAAGAATCCTTTCTATAGAGGAACGTATAAGTGACATTTTTTCCTATGTATTCTATAAAAACACAATAAATCCAATGATCCCTTTATTGCTTACAGGGACATAGAAGAGAGAGGCAGTATCTTCTACATCATACAATCAGTTGTTAACAAGATTTGGAAGATAAGATGTTACGATCATAAAGATGGGCTAAGCTTACATGCACAGTAATCAACTATCTATTCATTCCATTTCTTTCCCCTCCTATCAACCAGTCAGGACTAAAACACTGAAGTCTTGTTATTATCATGCTCCCTATAATACTGCTTTCTTTGCTGACTGCAGCAGAAACTCAAGCAACACAGCCTTAAACATGTATAAGTCTTGAATTGTTCTGTTTCCTGTTAAAGACTCATAGGAAAACAGAGACTTAAAATTACTAAAAAGTGCTTGAGGATGAAAATTAAATATTGTCAGACATGTTTACTTCGATCGGCACTCAAAATGTTCAGCAGTAACTGGATTATTCAGCCTTAGACCCAAGCAAAAACAAAAAAAAGTAAATATTGAAAACACTTTCCCCTGAGTAGCAGAATAACAATCTTGATATAGCCCAGTGGGTTGGCTTGTTGCCCTGACAGACTACCTGGAAAAACAAACAAATGAACCAAACATAAAAAAGGTTAAAATTACAGACTCTAAGTAGCCAAGGGAGTTATTCCCAGAAGTGAATAGTAAGTTTCATTCAAGCATCTGAGAATTTTTCAAAATTCTAGTAAATACTCCTTTGGATTGTTGAGCATAGAGTTTGAAAATAAAATAAAAAACCCAAAGCCTTAGTTTATATTCCTATTTTTCACTGAGCCCTGTGAAATGGAGGTGGAAGTACTTTAGTGCAATCTTTACTAGGAATACTAAAAATTAAAGTAAAAACAGTAAGATTTTCTTCATTCAACCAAAGTAAGTTACTCAGCCCTACAGTGAACAGACTTAGATTAAAAAAAAAAAAAAATGAAGTCAAATACATTAATAAGCACTTTCTGTGTGAAGAGTCACCCAGTTAGAATTTCACCCTTATTTTCTACTCAACTTTTCAACCATGCCTGACTGGTCCTGATTAGCCAGCTGCACTGCTAAACCCCAGTCAAACCCGCAGGCGATCAACAAGGCAAGATCTTTGTTCTGGGCTACAGCTTCTTTTGAGCAGGTTGCCCAAGCTGAACTGCAATTTGCTTAGCAATTTACCTGCCATGCTGCCACCACTCTGGAAGAAATTGAAATTCTGTTCATTAGCCTCGTCTAAAGGAAGTGACATTTAAACAATGCTAATGTCCAGCAAATGCACCCTCCTAATCCTCCTCAGACTATTCCAGTAATTTTGCCAACTCTTCAGGGTTTCAAGGACATTGAGTTCCTAGAATCTTATATATATGTATTTTTGGTAACTGGGTGGAGACAAAGCACTTAAAAGAATACACCACTGCAGGAAAACTGCCATCTCACTTATCTGTTATGCCAAGTTCCATGGCATACAAGGATGGGCAACAGACATGTGCTGTAGAGGCAGCCAGAGCTCGTCTTAACCTCTTTCTGAGCTGTAAATATGAGGAGAAATCTGCAATACTTAGGAGAAAACCAGAATGGTCACAGGCACCACAAGGCATTAGCTGGTGCTACTGAAGTGTGTGGGCAGGAGAAAAGCACTAGACAGATCCACAGGAAGCCAGGGTTGATAGTTCTGCTGTCAGCAAACAGCTTGGCTAAGCACAGGAGCAGCACAGACTAGCTGAGATCAGTTATCCAGTCTCAGGGCTCATGCTTTGCCCACTAAGGTACTTCTAAATTTCTACACCTTTCTCAGAAGGGCAGCTATGGAATAACTGGTCTCCTGGAAGTTTGTCCAAGTTATTTTACAAGTCATAGTTTTGGCCCATGCTACATATCCTGATGTTGTAGTACTGACATTCTCCTCATCCATTTAAATTTCTGAAATTCAGGAGCCTTCTATTGATGAAAAGGCAACAAACAGAGTTCAGAAGATAAAGGTAAACATACATCCTACAAAAAATCTCATGGATACAATCTGTGTGCATAATGTATGGAAGAAAAATAATTGTAATTGCTTTATTTTGCCTTCATACCTCGAACCAGAGGAAAGGAAAAATAGTCTTTTCCTCTTTTTAAGTGTTATCAGCAATACATCCCACGTACAAAGCCTGCACTTAGAACACATTAGAATAAATCTGCTCATTACAAACCAGAGACACAAATTTCCATGCACATTTAAGTATCCCAAAAAATTAATACTGAAAGCTGGGAGCTACGCTCCCCTGGGACAGCAATTACGAAGTGCAGGATTGTGCAGAACACTTTGGTCCTTGCCTCCAGAAGCACGTTGCAAAGTTACCACACAACTTGCTCAAGCATCAGAGAGCATGAAACTCATTCCTACTTCTTAGCCAGTAGCACTGATGCCCAGAATACACAAAGCGGCTTTGAAATAAGTTTGCCTCCCTCACTGATGAAAGCATTCAACAAAAGCACTTCAATTGCACAGTACCTGTTTTTCTGGGTCAGCCCTGCTAACACACACATTTGTATGCATAGTTTAGAATCCTTTAATTGTGAAGCACACATTAAACTTGCTCAATTAGAATAAAATAAAATAATTTTACACAACAGTTGCAATATCAGTTGCTGATGTCTTTCACTTTCTGCCCTGCTGGTTACAGTAGTCAGGCAGGCAGTTCAAATGAGCGCAACAAGGGGCCCAGTGAAGTTGTGAAATCTCCTTCCTTATGAGACACTCAAAGCCAGGCTGGTCAAGGTCCTGAGCAACCTGCTTTAACTGGACATGGTTTGAGCAGGAGGATAGTCCAGATGGTCTCTGCAGATCCCTTCTAATTTATATTATTCTATGATTCTGTGATAACCAAACTTCTCTTGTCAGACACCAAGCAAGCAATCTCCAGAATTTCTCGCACTGCTAGGTACAACTCCTTTCTTTGTATACCTGCACTTAAATAGCTCCCAGATGAGCTAACAGCCAACTTAATCAGCTCTGTTTGTCAACATAACAAATTGACCAAATGATCTGTCACTATGGCATACAACAGTAACAGATACACTACCAGGAGATTGGGTTTCATTTTGCCCTAGACTCGGCTGTGGGTGGGTGCTTGCTGCTGTATGTATGTATTGATGTTTGGAGCAGTTTTCACTTCTGCCAAGCACTTCGGGGGACAATGCTGGGATCTACAATTGAAATAACTAAGTATTACTGTAATTCAAAGAAAATGGAGGAAAAAAACCCAAACAAATTAGAGATGTATGCAATAGTAATGAAAGCCAAAGGGAGTTCTGCTGATCACAGAACTTACATAGAAACAAAGACAAACCTGGTTCAAAATTTCCATCTATAAATACAACTAATCCCACCTCTCGTTCTTCCTCGAGACGTATTCTCTCCTCTTCTTTCCGCCTTTCCTCCTCTCTTTTTGACTCAAGTTTTTTCCGTTCTTCGCGTTCTGCTTCTTCAGCCTAAAAAAAAATTAAATTATGCAAGCTAAGCCTTACTCTTCCTGTATATACATTTTTAAATTTCATAATATGATACCATGGGGGGTTCTTACTCTCTTCCTACATGCATGTTCAGGAAGAAATAGTAAAGAGAACAACAATAAGAAGTCATCATCATTTAGCTCCCCCCCAACCTTCAGCATTGTTGTCAATTTAGAAACCACCCTTCCCACTTGCATTATCTGCATCTCAGGAAGGGTTTAAGGTTCGTATGTACATATGAACTTTTTACTGTAGCGATATTAGGTAAAATTGTGTCATGGCATTCCATTTCTCCTCTATGGAATCTAAAGAGAGTTAAAAAAGGAAAGGGGAATACAAACTCTGTAAAACTAAGTGCGTTCAAATTTATCATTAACCTGGGAAGATTCTCTTAATGAAAAAGCTGTACTGGTCTGGTCTCTTCAAATCATTTTATTAATTGTTTTTAAATCAAACCTTGCAAAGAGATTGATGCAAAATACAGGGGGGAAGGGCATATAGTGTATTGTTTAGAGACTTATTTTAAGTTGGTCTTCAGTATATTTAAATTTGAAAATATATTAGAAGAACGAGCAAAAGACATTCAAATCGAGGATTTCTGGCTTTGAATGTTTCAGAGAAAAAGACCTAACTGAGGAATTTATCTGTCTACACAGGAAAATAAAAATCAGCATGTTTTAAAATGAAACAAAAGATTCTTCATTCCACCAACTGATGCTTATCTAACTTCATTCAACTTTGCTCAGATTTTCCACAAAAAAAAAAAAAAAAAAAAAAGGGAAATAAAAAAAAATCCCAGACCTTAAAGGCATTTTACCACAGAGACACTGAAAAATAAAGACCATTAGCAAAAAAGTATAATTAAATTAAAATGCCAGCTTGCCAAAGAAGCTCCGTAAATGGGAAATATATCAAACTGTGATAATACAAATGGGCTATTTCTCAAGGTGTGAGAAAGTCAATGGAATAAACTCTGATAATTTGCTGACTTAAAAAAAAAAAAAAAAAAAAGAGGCGAATTAAATAGAATATGGAAAGTAATGACAAAATGGTTAAAGCGTAGAGTAAGAAGAGGATCTTAATGGAAGTTTATATATAACATAATAACCAAGTTTATTACCAACCACCCTATCTACAGGACATACCAGTACAATGCAAAGCAGAAATTGGATTTAAACCTCAGGTGACAACAAAATTCTCAAGATGGGATTTCACTGGGTTTGTTTGGACCCTCTACACATTAGAAATGTTAGTAGTTTCATAAACTCTGGCTTTTTGTAAAATGCTGTAAGAAGTCCATCGTGCACTCCAGGCTCTTGTTATGCAAAGGCTGTTTAAGTTTTATCCACTTCTTGCAACCTCACGTTCCAAGTTACAGAACAATACAGAGTTTGCAAAAAATATATAGAACAATTAAAAGGAATTAACGTATAACTTGCTACCATCCACAAGCACAGTTCAGAACGTAAGTTCCAAAAAGCCTGTTGCTTCCCTGGAGTTAACAGCAAAACGCTGGTCAAAACTGAAAAAAAGCAACAGTATTTAAGTGAGTTACTTTTACATGCAGATTTAAGAAAGAACAACTGAGAAAGCCACAGTGTGTTCAATGTATATACCTGGTCTCTCTTTAATGGCCAAACTTTGACCAAAATCTCACCCCAATCCCTAAAACCAATAAAAATAGCTCAACATACAAAATAGCTCAACCCAGACAAAGTTTTTGCGCTATGAGAGCGCAGGCAAACTACTCAGAACTGCCCACAGTTTTGGTTATAGACCCAGTGTAACAACAATGCTACGTGGGCTTAATGTATTTTAAAAGGGAGACAGTACTGACATTAGGATGCAAGCCAGTGGAAACATCCAATAAAAAGTATTCAAGAGTTAAACTCCTCTCTCCTCCTCACAAGAATGCCAGAGAACCTAATGGAAAGAAAATGAGACACAATTTTCCATGGCCCTCTTGGGGTACAACATAAAAAGCTGAATTTATATTTTTAAAACAAAAACACAACTGTTGTGATGATACTGCCTTTGCCTTTTCAGGGTGTCTGTCATCACCAGCTCTTTGCTGAGTACTGCTATTCAGGGTCTGCTCTGGTCTCCGTACGTGGCAGGAAATGCTTACCTCTCTCTGAGCTTTTCTGGCTTGTTTCTCTTCTAATTTCCTCTGCTTCTTTGCTCCAATTTTCCCAGACACCTGAAATTCTGGCACTTCCTCAGCATCATCTTCCTCTGCAACATTGTGTAAATGACAAATTTTAAATCATCTGAAAAAGTCAGTGCGAGAAACTTTACTGCTTCCTAGGAAAGCAGCAGCAGATGAAAAGGAGACACATACATTTCAGAGAAGACTTATTAGATGGAAAAAGGCAAAAGAAACCAACACAACCCACTGCCAAAGCCACAGAGTAGAAGCAGCAAGGCAAACACACTCAAGTAAAGCCAGAGGTAAAAAATTACTCGATCCATACAAGGAAGGCTTTCTATTTCCTGCTTTCCACAATTAAAAGACTTACATTCTCTTATACAGAAAATGTGATAACGGTTGTGATTATATTACTGCTTAATGCTGACCTGCAGAGACTTTCTTCCCAGTTACCTTTAAGGTTAGCACAACAGACATCCATTCAGAAGTACAATTCAGAGGTACTGGTTCTAAAAATCCCTGCAATGCAAATCTTGGGCCTGACTGCAATGGAACTACATGAAAATAGCTCCCAGTTGTATGACAATTGGTTGTTTATATAAATGATTTCCGCAACTGTGGTATACAAAAGCATCATGCTCAAACAATGTGCAAACACATTGTATTTCTGCTCACTCAGGGGGCTAAAACTGAAAGCTTTTAAAGACGGCCTTTTCCTTCCCTCTTACACTGCACCAATGTCTCATGAACATCTGGCCACTTTATTTGCTAATCTAAATTAGTCCTTGATCCTACAACATAAGTACTGCGGATTGACCTCAACATGCAAAAAGAAATCATTAGCTTACTTCATGAAACACTATACTATAAAGAGATTCATGTGTCTGAATCAGATGCCAGAATCAGAAAGAAAGATCTTTATCACACTGATCCCTTTTTTGTGGAAGGTAATTCACACTTGGATCATCCACAGTGCTGTTATGCTTGATGTGGACTTCAGATCCACACACTTGAAGTCTGATGGGTAATCTGAACAACAGCACAGCCAGCTCCTGCAATTTTCCGGACATGCAATGTTTATCTAGGGAGGGAGAAGTGTGCAGGGGAAGTCCTTCCTCAGTTAAGTTTTAGCCCTTGTCACCAGGGGGGAAAAAACAATTTTCCACTCACACAACCCTTGAGCCTTTGGTTTCTAAGCCAGGGCTAACAAGAAGAAAAAGCCCATCGTGTTTGGTAACTAGTTTGATGAGAGCCTGCAGCAGTTGTACCTGGAGCTGACTGTACTGTGGCAATCACCAGAATTGGTTTCCCAGTGCTGCAGCAGGATATTTTCTTCAGCAAGCTCCCTCCAGAGAGTCTGGTCCCCTTTTTTGGGAACCTAAAAAAAAGCTGCTGTTAAAGAAGCACACGGATGAACAAGACTCACCCTTCTTTTATATACAGAAGTAGGTTTGAAAAACTCTTGTTTTACTAATTCCAATACACAGTATAGTGCTATGGTTAAGCCACCGAGACACATAATCAGAAACAAATGTAATTGAGAGCTGTGTAGGTGGCTCTCAAATAACTGTTTTCAGGACATGGAAGTTAACAGGAGGCAGGCTTGCTGAACTGGGCTTCAGAGAACTACTGGTATCTAATTACCAAGATGATCAAAAGGGGTTCCCCCTTCCTACACTACAAACAAAGAGAGCAACAGGGGACAGTCAGACTTGACACGGTTGCTTCTACAATTTTGCTGAAGCTTAAAATAACTTTAGTTTTTAAATACCAGGCCAAGGGGAGTTCCAAACACAATGGGTGAGCAACGCAGCATGAGCAGCTGTTACTCCAAAACTAACAGTTCAACACTGGCATTATTCTTTCAAAAATTATTTCTGGAAAACATCGCAAGTATAAAACACCGTCTATGACACTATTCAACTTGAGACTCAGAATACTTCTCAGATTTCATTTATATTAAGAGTACCTGAGCCAGAAGTCAGGCAGAAGTCTAGAAAGGCTTTTAAGGCCTTTTTCTAGCCCTGGATCAAATGTGCCTTTGTTCAGTAGCATTTGCCTTCCTCCTGTTTGAAGCATCTGATGTGATGATCCCCTAAGTACCACTTCCTTCAGGCTTTTTCTAGTGCATGGAGTCACATCCAACAAAAGACAGAGACAGCGATGCAGACACAGCCAATGATTCAGCAGAGCATTAAGGGTCAACAGCACACTAAACCTGGGTGCAATTAGTATGCGCTAAATAAACCTGAACATGCTGACAAGAATATAAGCACATGGTAAAAGGATCTGCTGAATCAATTGACTATTATAGCAGAATAGCTGCACCGATTTATTTTTTTTCCCCATATAAAGAAGCTATCGTTTCAGCAGTTTTCAACAATCACTTTTTACATACTCATAGTTGTCAACACTAGTAGACCTCATGGGGGGGGGTCAGTCCATGGGAACATGCACTCCATCTGCCCCTGTGCTTCAAATGTGATAAAAGACGTTCAGTTAATTGTGCTTACTACTTGTGAAAGCAGTTTATTATCATCCAAAGCACTGGGGTTGGCCAGCCTGTAAGGATAGTCTGTTGGGAAGTCTAACATCAGACACTGTTGTACAGTTGAACCTGTAAATGTGTATTTGTTTGAAGGCTGATGTTCTATGGTGTTCTCTCTGTACAGTTTATCTGATGCCTTAAAACATGACAGTTCTAGGATGCACATACGGTTACGGCAGGAAAGGGAGAGAAGTTTAGTCCTCTGAACTTGATGCAAGCAGTTTTTCAGTAGTGACTTTCCCAAACTGCTCACAGTACCACAAGACATGGAAGTCCTGTTCCCACTTCACAGTATGGTGCTGATAAAGCACTCCAAACCTCAAGGCACACACAGGACCCCCTTCACCTGAACTGCGTGGATGTGACATAATGGGAGTGCTTTCAGCTACAGTCACAACCCTACCATCATGTTCTGGTCCATCTTTACGGAGTTGAACATAACTATACCAACATTTCCAGAGCTTCCAAAGCCTTCCTACCAGCTTCCAGCTCCAAAAGGCAGAATGCAGAAATACTCTGACAGTGATGCTTTCACACCACTTTACGTACTATACTTTATACAACCATGGGTTTTGCTCAGCTAGACAGCTGAGAGAGAGCTTCAGGGAACCCTGGCTTTTCCTTAACATTTTGAACATACTGAAAGGCAGGACAACAGGAATCAGTTAATAGTCACACAGAGGTTTGAAACTCCTGAAATTTACAGACTACTTTTTAAAAATACTTCCCAATACCATTAGAAAGTGTGTTGGAATGCTGATGTTCTTTATCAGGACAGGAATTTACCAGCTACTGCATACAGACTATGCAAAAACTCCAACTGAAACAAGCCGATCACATAGTTTAGTTGCTCTTGTCATCTATGTCCCAAGGGTCTGCCTTGCTTCCTATTAAGTTTTGGAAATGAAGAAAATGGATTCCCATCCATGAAAAAGGATGCAAGCTGCACATGTGGCTACTCACAAGAAGCCCTTTGGGCACAGCTAGCTGTTTTATTTACTATTTATGCAGCACTTAAAAGGAGTAAGATGCCAGGCAAAACAAACAGTTCATCCTGAAGGCAGAAGACAGATGCGTGTTATTAACACTGAATAGATGTATTACACCAGACACTGAAAAGGAATGGGTGTGCCATATGGGAAGGTGTGGGCATTCACTAGTAACAGAGTTCTGTGGTGGCACAGTCCTAACAATTTTAACTTCATTATTTTTTAATTTGGTAGGTATCCAAATTAAAGTAAACAAACAAGACATTGACTTATTAATCTGATGCCACAAAAATCAGCCTACACTTAGGAGAGAAAAAGGTCAGCAAACAAAGGACATCAGCCCTTTTGAGCAGATGTAAAATGACTTGAAGTTTTTTCTCAAATAAAGCCATGTGGTATAACTGAGAAACCACACGCCTACCTCTTCCACACACCATCTGCACTTGAAATGTCTCAAGGGCAGACACACATTGTGGATACTTTGATAACTAAAATCACTTTCTATATCAATAGTAGCAAGTCAAAACTAACTTCTGATTTACTAGTTAGAATATCAGTATTCAAGGTTTAACTACACTGGAAAGGTTTTCCTACTGATTAAGCATTAAATTATTTCAACTACTATAGCTTTATTACCAGCTGTTTAACAAGAACAGCACAGGAACACATCAGTGTTTCTAAGTTTACACATTTTCCAGATCTGTTGATAGACTGGAATATGGGGAGATAGAAGATTACATGTGAGGTAGAGAGTCTGCTTAGACAAAGTGCTTCATATTTTGAGAAATTTCATCACTAACATTCTTCTCTATGTTATGCACAGTAAACATCACTGAATGGGGATAAAAAAATTATAACTACTTTTTATACTATTTTCCTCAAAAACTAGCAGAAAACACTCATGCAAGATATTTTTAGATGCAAGATTTGAATGCTGGACTTAGATGCTACACAAAGCAATAATGGGTATTTTAACATGCCCAATTATTTTATTAAAACTTAAAACTTTGTTTTGTGCTTTCTTCCTCAATAGAAACTATTAGCACTTATGAAGAAAAACATGAGATCTCCAAGTCTTGCCAAGCAAAAGAAGAGAGGAATTCGTAATTTAATTTATGTTGGAAACATATAACTTTTTGTTACCGTGTTTTATTTCACAAGCTAGAGCACTCAGACTGTCAAAAGCTGTTGGGTATATTGTTACTGGTCCTGTGGAAGTAAATTCAATCCAATGTTCACCATACTGGACATTCCTACACCTGTGCTCGGATGCACAATGCTAAAAGCTCAGAGAAAAGGCATGCAGATGTTGTGATATTTAATCTTTTGGAGTTATATGCTGCTGCCAAAAATAGAGAGCCTACGGTTTGTACCAGTTTGGAATAAATAGCATTAATGAAACCAGATTATTTCTTTGATGCAGTCCTTACTTTCTGTTTGTTAAAATAAACCCAACTAACAACATCCCATTTTTTTGGCAACACTTTTTGCACCAAGTCAGAGAGGTCAATAGTTTGTAGGATGTGGAAGTGAGCACCTTGCAAAATTAAACCCTTGAAAACATTCCCTGGAAATGTACTGGGCTGCTTAAGCTCTCCTGGCACGTCCTCCTTGTTTTGCCTTGTTTCTTCATCTAGATTAGCCTTACCCGCAACACCCATCAAAGCCTTCTACCTAGAGGGTTGCCCAGTGGTCTTTGTTTTGCTTGGTGGTTTGGAGATTGCTATCAATTCTCAGAGAAGTCTGTTTCTTTGCAACTACCCTAAATCATGATGTGGTAACACCCACCAGTTTCAGCCAACAAAAATGCCATTCCAAATCAACAGCAGCAAGTTTTGGTCCAAGATACCACTCCAAGTGACAGAAAACCTAAACTGTAAAATCTGCATCCTACTCACTGACTGATGGAACCGTGCTGGAAAAGGCACTTTGCCTGTGCATGCCTCTCTCACTCTGCAAACTCTGTATCGCGTGCTGAGGCAGGAAGGTTCTCTCACTACATGTTTCTACACTTTCGGAAATAACGTATAACAGTTCTTCAAGCAAAAAGACATTTGCCTCAGATCATCATCCTCATTTTTACCACAGTAGGATCAAGACGACCCAACCATATTTGCCATTATAAGTTCATCCCCACACATTTCTCATCACTTGATAGGAAATTACAGTACTACAACTGTCACGCAAACATCAGATTGGCTGGGCCACCTTTTACTCCAAGAAGCAAAAAAACGTAGCGTCAAGAAGAGTATCTATTTCACTGCAGAGTTTTTTTTTTCTATGTTCACAGCAAAATAAGCAGGTTTGGAAGGGCAAGCTCAACTTGAGAATCGGACAACTGCTTTTTCTGCATGTGACCAGCAACCAAATAAAAGCTCTCAGCAAAACATCATTACACATACCCAAAGGTGATCAATGTCCAAGTGGACACACTCAGAGCACCAGTCAAGCAAAAACAAGAGCGAAAGACACCCTCCTCAATCAATAAATACATGGGATCTGAAATTGGAAAATGGCTAATGCTATTTATTCACACTATCCCACGCCTCAAACAACATTCAACCCAACTCCAGTTTATCCCCTTTCCCTGGCTTCCTTCCCCTGCTTAGCTTGGCCTCTCCTGCCCTAAATGATTAATGGCCGAAATCCACACACATTTTTGCTTCGCAGTGAGTTTATTTCCATCTTGGCTGTAGCTAGCCCCACAAAGCCACTTTCGTCTGGGTTCAATTTAAATTAAGATACAACACAGCTAATTAAGTCTGCTAGCTGGGATATCAGAAGCAACCTCACAACATGAATACAGAGCTCTCCTTCCCAACTCAATTTTCCACACAGAAAGGCATAGGGTCTCTGCTACAATATGCAGAGCAGATGTTCTCTGAGGCACAGAAACAGTTGCCTAGATTGCACTGCACTGCATGATGGCCAGTGGTGTTATGACTAGAATTATGTTGGCTTATATTGCCCAATCATACCCATTTCTCTAAAGCCAGCCTGGAAGTCACGCTGGTGGAACACAGCTCGGGGTACCAGTCATTTTGAGAATTACTTTGTCACCAACGAAAAATATCTCCCCAGCAATCTTTGGTCATCGGAGGATATTAATAGATGTTGATATTCTCATAACAGATGACCTCCTTTGAGTACTCAACCAACCACTGAAAAACATTACTCAGGCAAACCGAGGCAGCGTAGGCAGCCGGCTAGCGGGCCTGCCCCCACAGTGCAGCGCAGCCCACATGGAACCCGTGAATAAGGGACCTACGTACGTGGCGTGGGTTGCAGTTCTGGTAGGAAAGTTGAGGCATTTAGTGCTTCACCCTTTATTTTCTGTCTGTGCCAATCTGCAAGTAATTTAGGTGTTTTACTCCATCCCACTGAGCTAAAGAAGGAATTATAACCTGGTTTAGCTCCACTGGCAATGGTTGGAGATTTGAATATTCAAAATAATAATCCACTATCTTTGCTGTATTAAATAATTCCTTATCCAGACTTGCAAGTAAATAAGATTAATATTTCAACTACAGAAGGAACAATTAGAAATTATCAAGGTTCTGCTCCTAGTGCCACAATTTGTTTTGGGTCTTTTCCCCCCATTACTCTGCAAAAGATTTGAGTACTGTCACAATACAACAGCTTAGCACAGGCAGCAGAAACTGTGGGCTACTATTTCATCCTTGAAGCTTTCTTTCTCATTCTGGAATTGTAATCTGACTGTCAGACAGAAAACCCTCACGCTAACCCTCACGCTAGCCACAGCTCCAAAGCCTGCAAGTGTTGCTTTGAGACCATTTCCTAGAGTCAGCAAAACTAGCTCCCAACAGGCTGAATACTTTGGTCATAACAGCAGTTCCTACCTTACTCCACTTTTATGTCTGTAAGGGTAACATAGATATGGCCAGGGCATCCTCATGCCCTTCCCAAGTTCAGGGCTAGACCTCTTGTAGCCATGGGTTGGTACTATGCTTGCACCAACCTGTGGCAGAAGTCAGCGTGACACTAAGCAGGATCAGGTAGCTTTGCCCAAAGATAAGCACAGGCCCAGAGTGGAAATTCCACACACAGAACAGAAACTTACAAGTAAAACATTTTAGCAAATTTAACAATATTTTAACAACGAAAAAAAAAATCCATTTCAGTTGCAGATGTTCAGAAGCCTTCTAAAGCAACAAGAATATTTACAAGTCAAGACCAAAGAAACCAGACTGGCTTGTTTTCAGTGCTTCTGTCTACACTGCCAAATAACTTTGCTCTTCAGCCCTGGGTGCCCTAACTGGTCCTGCATTGCCTGGGACCGTACATCACTGCATACATTCTGGACTCCCTTTCCACATGAGTCAACTCCTTTTTGTAAGGCAAAACTCTGCTGTGGACATAACTTGCCATTTCAACAGTTTCAAATGAAGGTAGTAATCAGAGAAAACTGCTCTATATTGCAATGACATAGAGATGAAAGCACACAGCCCTGCAAAAATCCAAGAGGAGATTCAAGGTCTATGCCACACACCCACAAAGTGAGCTTCAAAGCATGGAACACATCCTTCTCTAAGAGAAAAAAAACTCCAAACCCCACACTAATACATGTACCTCAGGGCCAGGCTAAGGGCTTTCCAGCACAGACACAGCCAGTCCATGACAGAGAGGGGCTAATCCCAAGTAATATGGCCACTAGTCATTCCACACCTCAACAATGGAGAACGAGGGACAGATGCTTCTCTCCACAGCTCTATGGCTGAAGTCTATGCTTGGTCTCCAAAGGCTTTGGTGTTACTGTTACACAGTAGTGCTCAGGCACTTGGAAAGATCATCCCAGAATACAAATAAAAACACATGAAGCACAAAACTGAAGCAAAGAGCAAGAAGTTGTTTTAATTTGAAAAAAATTTAAAAAAACCAAATAAAACAGGGATGTAATTTCAAAGAAAACTTCATGCAAGAGCCACAGCACTTGCATCTGATGTACAGTAAGCTGCAAAAGAATTATTTATAAAGCCCAATGACACATACTCTTCTACTGCTTAAAGTGACTAAGATAAGCCATTTGCTTTGACAGCTTCACTGTAGGCCTTTGGCGTTCAAACTTTTGATGTCTGGGGTTTAAAGTGAAAGATTTTTAGCTTCCATTTTCTTTCCAGGATGTTATCACATGAAAAGAAATAATCAAAGTTGAAAAGTTCAGACCTGTCAATTTTGCATTTGTGAAACTGTTGAACATAATTAGCTTAAATGGCACATTTACCTCCCAATGTAAGAGCAAGACACATTCTACACACTGGAGACAAGCTGAAGAAAGTGCAACTAGCCCCTAATCAAGGCATCACAGAGACGTGTGCTCACGGTTTCTCACCTACTGCAGACCAGAAAGACACCCTGCTCTCCACTGCAAACTCAAGTGAAGCAAAGCCTGCTTTTGTCAATGCTTCAGCAGAAACTTTGAACACTTAACCCACAATCTGAAAGTAGAATCCAGTTAGGTGAATCATGGTGATATAATCACTTTAGTAATAAAGATAATAATGTGTGAAGTTTCACCAGCAACGGGAGTGAGGCTTGCAGGGTGTACAAAGATGTTATTTATCACCATATTCTTGTCTACAACCCCACCACAAAAGTATAGCTAGTAACTGTAGATCCAGCACAGGAACAGAGGACTCGCTGTCAGCAACCTGCTAGCAGTAAGACAAAATGCTGCAGTCTGTGGTGATCTCCAGCTAATTGGCTTGATTCCAATCACCACCTGCACGGCTTCTCAGAAAGAAAACTTCAGATTTTGAAGAGATCACTTTGGGAATTAATGCTTCCCACTGATGTGCAAGAAACCAATGCTTTACTACAGCTCATTATTCTAGTGCAAGGTGCAGATTCTGTTTACCCAAATTTAACCTGCAAGGCTAAGGGGGAAATACAAAAGGCAGTTTCTATGAAGTAAGGGAAGAATATGTTGCGATGCACTCTTGGCACAAACAACTGCCTCAATTCACCACAGGAGGAGGTAGACACCTCAGTTAAAGGTAAGTGGTATTTAGAGACAAGTGATGAAGTACGGAGGGAAATCAGGCAGTCAAACAGATTATAGTCAAGTTGTAAATAATTCACAGCCAACAAAATGGAAAAACTTTCTTCAGGAGCCAGCCGCATCCTTTCATTAACATCTGCTCTTAAGGTCCATTTCAGTGTTTGCAAGATGAAGTGAAACAAACGTTACCTTCCACCCAGTCTTCCGCCTGCTGCGCTCTCCTCTGGGCCATCATCCGGTTCCCCATGTTCCTCCGGCGCCGTGGCATCCCCTCTCCCCGCTCTTCCACATGGGGCCGAGGCCTGGGCACTGCTGCAGCTGCTGCTGCCACATTTTGCTGGTGTTCCTCATCAGCTGCAGAAGGGAAATATAACTGATGAGAGATCTGCTCGCCATCTCTACTTGCTGCAGTTGTCCTTTTGCTAGTCAACTTTTGCAATGAGAACTGCAATATTAGTGCTTTTTTCAAGTGAGAGAATGCCTCCCCACTCTCATGTGGTTTTTGTCCCTGCATGGCAGCAGATATGTGCACGATGCCTTGCGGGATCATACGCTGGAACCTTCTTATCCGAGCAGTGCTCAATGCAATGGAAATTTCACCCTGACAGTAGTCTCTTTTGCAATACCATATGGATCATCAAAAAGAGAAAGCTATAGCTATGTGCTAGTAATGTTATTTGATCTGACAGACCCCACACAACTCCCCCCTTCTGCCCAAAATCACCACACTACAAAACAAAGACTCCTACCCAAGAAGTGCTTAAAAAAAAAATTTCTTACTTAATCTAATAATTTGATCTAATGATAATCTGTTTTTCACTTCCACTAGAAAGCAATTCCTTTTATCTGGCAGGACTAATAATCTAATAATTTCTGAGTAACCAGAAGGCAGGGACCCAGAAGTACTTTTTTTTCCCCTTCAAAAGTATTCTGATTTTTATTTTTTTTTTGTTTTCATTTTGTACTTGTGTAACTTAAAAAGATTCATCGGAATTCAAGCCTCAGAGCATGCATGTTTCAGAATGGAATATGTAAATTGTTATACCTGAAACAAAACCTGAATAGCAAATAAGGATTACAAATTACAGCCAAAATACACACAGGGTAACTTCATTCTACCATGCTGATTTAAACTGCGTGATTCCCAACACACACATGTAGGGGAAGACAGAACACCAAAGATCACTGCAGCTCTCACTGCTATCCTTTCTGCACATGTTGCAGTTACTAATTAAGATCTGACAAGCGAGGACTATCATACCAGAGGAACAGCTGGGAGACAGCATGGGAGTGAGCAACTGACCAGTGAGCTAATTTCAGAAGTTCACCGTAGAAAACCTTCCCCCAGGTTTTTCTTTGACACCTCCAGGATCCTGTTGCTATCATCTACGGTAGTCATGCTGAAACAATCAGATAATGGTAAAATATCATCACCCTTAATACCTGATTTGCATATTCTGTTGATAAGCATAACTGATATTTTTGTATGTTGTTACTTGTTCAATCCTGCAGAGTATTAAATACTATGCCTTAATTCAGGTAAATATTCAAATGGTCTCATGGAAAGCTGCAGAACTATTCATTTACTTAAACTCAGAACACTTTTTTGTGCTTTGCTGGATTATATAGTGTCCCAGCAGAAGCACAAAATGCTTTCACAGTCTGCCAAGCCTCCAGCATCCTCTGATCCAAACAATGCCTTCCCAAAAAAACCCTACTATTAGCATATCTATGATCAGAAAATGAGATTCATTATGACTACATCTACACGATGATCAAAGGTGTGCATGCAGCTCATTTCAGTATACCTCAACTAACTTCAAAGCAGCTACCTTTGGTACCGATAACAATACAGCTGCAGCACCACTGAGCTCAGCACAGGCCACAAAGGAGAGTAAGCTGGGGAAGCATTGGGCCAGCAAAGCCATTAGTGGGTCAGGATTGCTGCAACAATGATGTTAGCAGTGCCCCCCAAACTCCAGCACTAAAACACACCGCGACATTTTGAATCGAGTCACTGCACTATCACACTGCTGTCACCCTCTTGTTCTCATTCACTCTTATCTGTGGATCAAAACAGGTCTAGAATAAATTACAGAGTGTAGGCTCCAGGCATCCGATCATTTTGCTTTAAGGTTTGCCCAGTCTTATTTATAGCATAATAATGCTTATTTTGAATGCTACAGAGCGTGCTACAGGAAAGCAGCAGATTGCTTGAAACACTACTAAATGCCAGAAATACTTAGTCTGCAAAAAGACTTTCTATACAAGTGCCACATTTCTCTTAATAAGTTCTTGAAATACACTGCAATTCAAACGTTAGCGTCCCTTTCACCTGAAAGCTTCAGTGTGTCTCTCTCAGTAACTTCCAAAGGTGGTCCTGCACAGCGTATCAGCCGTGCAGTTCTAGCGCTCATTCATTCTGGGGCTTGGTTTTGGTTCCCGTTGTCCTGCGAAACAAAGGCTGTTTTGCATTTTGTGAAAGAGGATTCTATTTATAAGCCATATATTCATTTCCTACTGAGGTGCTTAACCCTCTCAGGGAGAAACCCCTGAACCAAGCTATCCTGTTTTCTTAATTATTTCCCTACAGGAAATGCAGTAATTCCTCAAATCTGACCAGTGCTAACAGGGCTCAGAAAGTAGTAAAAAACCCACCAAACCTGATCCATATCATGGTCAAACACACAAGACAATACTGGACAATACTTTGGACAGATCTCCAAAACATTCAAACAACTGAAGGCACCTAGACACTACGGATTGTCATTTAGTAGGAAAAAATATGCTTTTATACAGCTATTTTCTTGTCCCTTCCCCTGTAGCTTCTGTTTGCAAGGCATTCAGCTGGACAGCGATTTGAAAAACGTCAATGTTAGTCCTTGCATTTCTTCCCATCCTTCATGAGGGGGAGAAGAAAAGAATCATTTACTCTGCCTGTAACACACTTATACCTGGTTGTTCTTCAGGGGTCAATGATTTGCCTACGTGGCTCAAGACACATCATTTATTCCAGTATCTAGAAAGCCAGACGTGCTCTCCCTTCCTCCGAATGGAAGGTATCATAGACTGACTCGAGCTGCACACAGAGGGGTGTGACTGGTGGTTTCAAAGAATACAGAGGATACACTTAAAAACGCTCTTGCTTTTACTCTTGGAACTGGATTGACTGTCAGATTTGAAGTCAAGAATAACCTCCTCTGGGGTCCATCCCTGGTTGTTTTTTTTTCATCTCATCCTGCAGCACAGGGCGTGGTTTGGCCACTGCACTTATCTGAATACATCTCTTCATTTTCCTGTCGCTGCAGATGTCTCAGACATGAGTGGCACCCCAGGCTAGCCAGTCCACACAAAGATTAGTCACAAAAGGACTAATTAGACTTGATAGAAGAGCATCTGAGTGAAACTTAATGACCAACATTACATTGGTGAGACAAGCGATCTATGAGTTGCTCGACGGTTTGCAGAATGGCAGGCCAGAATAAATTAATTAGATAAAGCCCTCAAATTAACAGGCAATACAAACAAAAAAAAAATTAAACAGATGTCTGGAAAATGGACATGCGTTTGGTTTGTATTTTAAGCTTTATGTTCCCTGGTTTCTGACTCAGCCTTTCAAAAACCAGGCAATATCTCTTCTGGAGACAGCAGGTTTACTGTCATGCTGAGAAAGCAGCTCTGCCTCTGCGTTTTCAGAAACATCAGCACAGTGCAGAGGCAGCAACAAAGATTATTTCATCTGACTTGTCCGTCAGCATGCAGCAGCAACTGTGAAACTCCAGTTGTACTGTCGGAGCTTCTGCCACAAGAGAAACAGAACAGAACTCTACTCTGAAAACAGAGCTCTTTCCCAAACTGGATGTGAAGCACTACTGTGGTTGTGTGAAGCACAACGAATACTATGAAATCTTTCGGAGGCCAGACTTCTTAGGACCTCATTTTACATCCCCCAGGTAGAAATCTGCACCTTTACAAAGCTTTGCAAATTTCCACTTGCTCAGAGCAAAGACCTTTTTCTCTTGCAAAGCCATCCTTTGCCTATCACAGCACATTATCATCAGTTATATCAGATAAGCAAGTCCATCAGGTTAACACCTGGGCTGGCAAGTTTCGAGGCAGTCCAGCAAGACACAGCTGCTAGTTTGTGAGCTCCCTGGTTCTGCACGCACACAGTGAGGGCTCCACCTACTGCACCCTCACACATTAGTGTGTGATTAGTGGGATTACTTCCCATCACAGTGGCAGCATCCAGCATCTTCTACCTTTATGCTAACCTAACTCATGAAATTCAATGAGAAAGTGATTCAAAACGCAACAGGTGGAAGCATGCATGGCTTCCCTGAGGAGGTGCTTTTGCCCAGCACAGCTTATCACATTAGGGCTTGTTCACAAAAAGATATGCTAACCACGTATTTTTTTTTTTTCTATTCTCGGCAGAACAAGCCCAGGCTTGATCTTGCTGGAAACACCCTGCTGCTCCAAATGACCTTTCAAAGGAAATACAAATTTACAGGATTTACCTCTTGTGCTCCCTTCATTATCTAAAGCAGTCAAATTTTAAACATTTTTCTCAAGAGAGAGTACAAAGAGAAGCTGCTGCCCCAATCCCCAGAAATTAACAAGAAAAGGCAAGAGCTACCACTAGTTCTCTAGGTCAGGTGTCCCCGGTTTCAAGTCGTTTCTATGGGACAACACAGATTTACCAGTAGAAGTGTAGCAGCTTCCATTTTCCACATAAGAGAACGGAACAGGAAAGCAAATTCCTGTCTAAGACCAAATTTTTCAGATCTTAAATATACCACAGCCCCATTGGTTTTAAAAAATAATTTCTGTTGTATACGGAGAACAAAGTCATCCCCACAATCTGGAATTCTGTAAAGGACTTCATAATGACACAAATCAGTATATAAAGGTAAAAATTATCTTAAAACCACAACAAAAAAGGCAAGACTAACGTGGAAGTGTCAAAAAGATACCACTGAAAAAGAGGCTTCAAAATTATTAAATTATCCTGAATGTAAACTAACTTTAACCAAGCTGATCAAAAACAGCATTAAAGCTTTTTGAGAATTCAGACCATTTAAAACAAATCTTTGGGCTTCACATTAATTATAACTTTTTACGTTTAAAAAGAAAAGAAAAATAATTCCTCGCAAGTCCCACAGCACCTGATTTGCCTGTGTCATGATACAAGTGAAGTTCAGGAAATTATGTATTTCCAAGCAGTTTAATTTCTCTGGGAAATACACTCAATTTTTTACCAAAAGCTGTAACTAACTAGAAATCTGACAAATTTTCATCAATTTCCAAGCTCTTGAGAAAGACTTAGACCAGGTCCATACAAGAGAAAGCATAAGAGAAACGTGTTAGAAAACTTAATTATTAACAGCAAAAATTGCTTTTAACACAAAGTCCTTACCAGCATATGCTCTCGCACTATCATGATTGTGTTTTCCCAAAACCCCAAAAAAAACCCCAAGCCCAAAACCTGGAACTGGTGTTGTTACACTGACAGAGCTTCGGTGTTTATCCTGGCTAAACATCTGAATTTGAGACCCACAGCTAAACAACCTCCCTTCTTCCACTTTGAGAAACACAACAAGGCTGATAAGTTCACAGCCGCATCTGATTCCTTCTCATAACGTGCAATTCGCACGCACACAAGGTCGCTTCCACCACGGTTTCACGCTGCCACAACTGCTGGTCAGCAATAAAAGAGAGAGGCGGACGGGCTGGAAGTGCTGTATCATCTGCCCGCTCCCAAACCGGGACTGCGCAGCCACCGCACCTACACCTGACGCGGCCAACAAGCCCTCGCAGCACCAGCCGACGTGAAAAAGGCGCAAAAGCGGGCAATTTCTGTAAAACGCCGATAAGGCTGGCAGTTAGAAGCAGGAGAGGGGCCGGCTTTTCAGGTCTGGCCGGAACATGAATTAAGGAGCCGTTGCCCAGCTCCTGCCGGGGAGGAGCCGGGGTGAGACCCGCCTGACAGCCCGCCTGGGCCGTCACCTCACGCAGCGGATTTCACCCTCCGTTTTGCGGGAGGAGCCTCAGGGACACCTTCCCTCCGCCCACCCGGCCCGGCAGCGGGAACCCAGCCAGACTTTCACCCCCACGGCATAGCCGGCGCCCCTCACCCTGGTACCGCCTCGGGCCGGGAGCCGGGCCGAGGCCTCAACCGGCAGCAGCAGCAGGCCTCGCCGCCGCCCGGGGCTGCCACTCCGGGGCCTCAGTAGAGACCCCGGCGAGCAGAAGGAAAGCAGGACACCGCGGATCCCGGGGGAACCCGCGGGACCCCCCCGCCAGGACGGCTCCCCCTCAGGGCAAGGCCTCAGGCGAGGCGCCCCCACCCCGGTTTCCATGGAGACACACACCC
>NW_015090793.1:12700076-12771723 GCF_001431845.1 Calidris pugnax
GGGGCGCGGCGGGACCCGGCTGGCGCAACGACGGGCAGCCCGCGCGGGGAGGGGGCCTGGCGGCGAGGAGCGGCCGTGAGGGAGCGCTGCCCGCAGGGCGGGGGAGGGAGCGCTGAGGGGGAGGCCGCGGGGGTCGGCCCGGCCGCCGGTGCGACAGGGAGGGACGTTGACAGGAGGAATTAAAAACTGCGAGGAAAACCCGCCCCTGAGTGCGGTGCTGTCGAGCCCGGCTGCCGGGCACGGCCGTGGGAGTGCCGGAATAGTCCTCGCTATCGCTACAGACTAGGGGATGAGAAAGCAGCCCTGAGGAAAGGGACTTGGGGTGCTGGTGGACGAGAAGCTGGACATGAGCTGACAGTGGGCACTTGCAGCCCAGAAGGCCAATCGCATCCTGGGCTGCATCAAAAGAAGTGTTGCTGGCAGGTCCAGAGAGGGGATTTTGCCGCTTTGCTCTGGTGAGACCTCACCTGGAGTATTGTATGCAGGTCTGGAGCCCTCAGTATAGGAAAGACAGGGACCTGATGGAGCGGGTCCAGAGGAGGGCCATGAGGATGATCAGGGGGTTGGAGCACCTCTGCTATGAGGACAGGCTGAGGGAGCTGGGGTTGTTCAGCATGGAGAAGAGGAGGCTCCGGGGAGACCTAATAGCAGCCTTCCAGTACCTGAGGGGGGCTACAGGAAGGCTGGGGAGAGTCTGTTTACAAAGGCCTGCAGTGATAGGACAAGGGGCGATGGCTTTAAGCTGAAGAAGAGCAGATTTAGATTGGAGATTAGGAGAGGGTTCTTTACTGTGAGGGTGGTAGAGCACTGGAACAGGTTGTCCAGGGAGGTGGTTGAGGCCCCATCCCTGGAGATATTCAAGGTGAGGCTCGACAAGGCCCTGGGCAACCTGGTCCAGTTGGGGGTGTCCCTGCTGACTGTGGGGAGGTCGGACTAGATGACCTTTGGAAGTCCCTTCTGGCCCAGACCATTCTACGATTTTATGGGAGCTGCTGCTGAGGTGTTTCCTGCAGCAGCACCGTGGAGTGGGCACATGTGGGTGCAGCAGGTTTTCCCGTGTGTGGAGATACCCTGCACCAGAGTGCATGCACCAGCTCTGCCCCGGGCAGGCTGCGCTGAGCATGCTGGCTGCCGGGGTGCCCCTGGCAATGAGGCTTGAGTTACACCTTCGAGTAATCCATAACTTCTGTTACTAAGTCAGCAGTATGTAGGCATGGAATGGAGCTGGAGCTGCCTGGCTCAGCTGCATGTCGGGCGGCTGAAGAAATGATATCCTGACGCGGCCTGAACCAAAGCACTTTTTGCCCCTGACAAAATTGGAGAGGCTGACCCTGATCTGTCCCAAAACTAGCTGTCTCGCATAGTAAGCTGGCTTAATTTGGTAAAAATGTAGGAAACCAAGCCACCCAGAGGAAGCCGGTCTGTTCAAAAATCAGGTTAGCATTGATCTATGCAGAGCCGGTGCAGGTGGGTGGCCTGGGGCTGTAGGTTCATAATTGTTTTAAGCTGATCTAATGCTGGTGTCCTGACAAATGGAGCCTCCTGTCACTTCCCTTTGACAGGTAGCGATGCTCTCTGACCAGAGCAGGGAACCAATTCGGTTTTTTTTTTCTTTTTTTCCGGATTTAGTTTTTAGCCAGATCAGAACGTGTATCAGCACAAAAAGATGCTGCAGGAATTTACAGCTGGGGGTGGAGAACAAAATTCCACACACCTCCCTTCTTTGATTGCCCACTGTTAGATCTGGTACCATTTGTTGGGCTCTGCCCCAGTCCTTCCATGAACAAGAAGTATTTTAGTTTTTACTTGTTTTGACTTGGTGGTTGTAAAATTCTGACTGATCTAGCCCTTTTTTTGCTTCAGACCTCCCTTTAGCGTGGCTTTTTAAAGCACTATTTTTGTTGGGAGGTATTTTGGGGGGAAATGCTTTAACAAAATGAAAATGGAAATTAGAGGCTACTGGACATATAGACACAATCAAAAGAACTGTGTTAGCTAATTACTCATTATTGGGGACTGCACAGCTGCCTGCACACACACCGTCATGAGCTTGAGACAAATTCAGATCTGTCTGCCACAGAAAACAGCTTCTGCTGCGTCTTAGCAACGTAGAACTGGCAACACAGTGGGAAGTGCTCAAAAAGGAACTGAACTATAGACTGGATGTTTTATTAAATGGTTTTATTTTAATATTAATCTTTCAAATCTCATTTTGGAAATCAAGGACAATGCCCCTTTGTTTATTCTTTGTACATACTGTATTGTCTGTGGTCTGTTTCTCTCTTACCAGGTTAGTCTAATACTCACTGTGTGGTCAGAAAGGACCTGTCCCCTGGTAACTTTTGAGGCACAAGGGAAATTGTACCTATACACAACTAGATAAATTATGAACTGAAGCTTTCCTGGTGGTTATCTTTAGGGTATGCTTCAGACAATGAGTATTTTATATCATGTGTAATGTTTACAATTGCTTGTAAAAATAAAAACTGAATGACAGATACCTGGGTTTTTCTTCTATTTCTTTGCCTGCGAATTTGACAAATGGTGACTATTTAATGAGAGTTAAAAACAAAGCTTGTAGTTACATTATCTGTAGGATATTTTACTTTCTTAAAATCAATACTGATTGGAGATCATACTAATGTTCCTAAGAAATATTATGTGCTCTAATGTTTGAACGTTCTTCCATAGTCCTGTATCAAGTCCTGTAATGCTGCTGAGAAAATAGTAGACGGGCACAGGCCAGGTGTGAGGTACCAGCCTGTGCTCTGCCCTGCAGTGAGTTCATCGCTGGAGGAGTGGGAAGCTGTGGGATGTTCTCCCAAACCTGTGTTCAGCGATAGTCTCAGTGGGACTCAGTCCATGGCTCTCTGGGTGCACAAGTAGCCGTGTTCTGGAGCCACACACAGGCATACGCCAAGCAAAGCTCGAAAGATGCTTTCAGAAAGAAGCATTATTACAATAACTTTCCTTTTTTTTTTTTTTTTGGCCTGATTTTACTGTCATTTGTGCTTTGCTTGGTGCTAGTGGCTTCAGCAGATTTGGAGGGAGTTGATGGCTCCCAGATCCCGTTTTGTCATTACCCTGCTAATGACGTTGGTCTGCAGCCAGCGCTCGTGCGAGTGATACGTATTTTACTTGCTTGCACAGTCCCTATTATCTCCTTTAATAAGGAGATAATGTTAATAAAGTGATGTCATCTGCTCCTTTCTGGGCTGCAGAGATAGCAGATGAGTTTTTTTCCTGTAGGTGTCACCATCATGCCACGTAGAAACAGAGCTCCAACTACAGCTGACTGACAGTGCATCAGATGCTCCGCTCAGTTTGGTTACGACACCATGGTCGTCTTCAGAAACATTTTATTTCATTTGGGCTGTTATTTCTCAGATGCCCGTTTGCATTTTTCCTAGTTTAGATCTGGAGGAGTCCCTCCCTACCAAGACACTAGGAAGATGTACGTGAAGCCTGCGATGAGCAGTGAGTGATAATTTAGTTAAAGGACTGCCTCTTGGAGCTTAACTGATTCTACTCCATCTTGCAAATATTGCACCATGGTGGGATCATAGTAATCCAGAAGTTGCAAACCCGTGAGATCTCCTCAGCCAGCGCCTGCTCCTGATGCAGACAGTTTTGGGGGAAAATATGTGGCTTTTCAATTTCTTTTGACAAAAGGTCAAACAGCACATTCCCCCCCTCAAATGCCTCATTGTATAGAGGAATTATATACGCTTGCGTGGGAGATTGTCACTTTTTGGTAATAGTACTGAGAATGGATCCAGCTGGCAGTGCAGTGCCAGAGTGCTGGATTCAGTAAGCGTAGGGTGGGTGGCGTCACGTATTGATGTCCAGTAATGAGACTCATAAGTAGAGGCATTTCAGCTTCATCTGTGCTAAGAAACTAAGTGCATCCAGGAACTAAGTGTATCCTGTGGCCAGCCCCGTGGCCAGCTGGCACAAAATGCCCCCTCTTCCACGCTTGTAAACTGTCTTGCCTTCCAGGAGAGGGTGGCTGGATGCAAACTGCCTGCTGGGAGTTGTTCTTGGACTGTTCTGTGCGTTGAACTGTGCCTGGGAATTATCTAGGAAAATTCAAATTGGCACCCAAATTTATGCTGGGGAACTTTCTAACAATTTTCTCACATGGATGATTACTTTCCAGTGCCTGGGCACATGCCTGAATTTGCAATGTGGATGTAACCTTCATGTAACAAAAATATATTTACGGGCGAAATAATGCAAACATTGCCTGCCTGCTCCCTCCTGCTTAGGTATGGACCTCTGGTATTCTTCCAAATGCTCGTCTATAAACGTGTTAATGAACATGCATTTCTGAATCCATTCCTTCTGTGCCAGTGGGTGCAAAAGGTCTTCAGCACCTTCCAGGACGCACTCTGTGGATTGCAGGGTCAGACTCTGGGAGGTGTCTGAATCAGTGTGCCAGAGTTAAAGACCTGCAGATGTATTTTATAATTGCAGGGCAATGAGCTGGTAACCCTACGTGTGGGGTGAACTCCCCCTAGCCCCAGAATACACCATGTGGTAGCTCAGCACCTCCTCAAAGCCTCTAGAGAAGCTTGTGAGACTTGTCTTGGTCTGCTGAGACCCTCGTTCTTTTTCTCAGTGCTCTGCTTGGTTTGCTTGCTTTAAGTGAAATAACCTACCTTATTGTTGCTTCAGATAATTTTTAAACTGGGGCCTAAAAGAAAGATGGGGACAAACTTTTGAGCAGGGCCTGTTGCAGTAGGACAAAGGGTAATAGTTTTAAAATAAAAGAAGGAAGATTTAGAGTAGCTACAATGAAGAAATTTTTTATAATGAGGGAGGTGAAACACTAGAATGAGTTGTCCCATCCCTGGAAACGTTCAAGGTGAGGTTGGATAGGACTCTGAGCTACCTGTTCTAGTTGAAGATGTCGTAGGACAAAGGGTAATAGTTTTAAAATAAAAGAAGGAAGATTTAGAGTAGCTACAATGAAGAAATTTTTTATAATGAGGGAGGTGAGACACTAGAATGAGTTGTCCCATCCCTGGAAACGTTCAAGGTGAGGTTGGATAGGACTCTGAGCTACCTGTTCTAGTTGAAGATGTCCCTGCTCATTGCAGGGAGCTTGGACTAGATGGCCTTTAAGGGTCCCTTCCAACCCAAACTATTCTTTTCAATTCTAATCAAAACAGTTCTTGATAAAAAAACCTGCAAAATTAAGACAGCCACAAAACCAAGATGAAAGCAAGACAGGGGAAAATTAGGTTCTGCTTGCATTGGTCTCTTGTTCTGGAGTTAGTGAAGTTTTTAAGCGAAGGGGTTGTTACCAAAGACAGGCCTCTCTTTTGTCTGTAACCATATGCTAGCTGAAATGTTGTTGCCTTCCTATTAACCTTCTTACTGTGTGAGAAAATTGTTAATTACTGAGCTTCTTACTGTGTGAGAAAATAGTTAGTCACCGAGCTGATAGTGATAAGGATGGGATAACAAGAAGTAGTTTACCACTTCAAGGTTGTCGTGTTATGTCCAAGTATGTACTCCTTTATCAATTAGGACAGAGCTGTGGCTACTTCAAGGAACATCCTTATCATCTTCAAGAAGCTGGCAAACTTACAGTAAAATTTTACTGTGCTGAGATGACTCAGTACCTTTAAAAGGTTAATGTGAGGAAGGGTATCCTTACCCGAACGATCACTGGGGAACTCACGCCCCTGCAGAAGTGTTTTGCTGCCACTGCAAAATTTAATATGCATGTGCAAAAGGGCTGTTCGGTCATCTTAATGAATGTGTAAGCCTAGGTGGAGTTATGTATTAGGTAGGCAGAATAATGAGAATCTTTTGTTTATAAGTAATGGGTGAATATTCCCAGTAAGGGGTGCTAGATTTCTGGATTTCCACCTGAGCACCCGATGTCGAATAAAGCAATATCTCCTCTCTAAATTACTTCTGGTTTTGAGAGCTTTTATTTCAGGTAGCTGGGTCAATCTGTCCAAGCTCTGCCTGCAGAGCACAACTGCAGCCCTGGATTTCTGTCTGCTGTGTGCTCCCAGGTTGCTGCTGAATGCAAACTTTGTGGTCCTACCTTGGTTAGGCTGTAACAGAGCTTTGTTGGAAGTTATATGAGAAAGACTCCACTAGGTGGGATCTCATGGTTATCTCCCCTTATTTTCCTTTTCTGTATGGAATGCAGGTGATCACAGTCATCAACTGTACTGTCACTTGCAAATGACATTCCATAAACTTGGAATCTGCTCTGTGTAGCAGTTTCCACTCGTTTTTGTCTTCCTGCTTTAGAGTCCACAACATATCAGAAGGTGCTGGAAGGTTTAAAGCTATTATGAGTTTTTTCACACAGTGTTGTGTTTTATGGCAGTTTTTTTCTGCAGATTTAAGTGTTTGGCCTAGTTCAGCCACACCGCAGTTGCTTCTGGGGCAGGTATTACTAGCGGAGAGATGCAGGGAGTGAGACTTGGTGATCAGATAAAGGCTCTTTCTCCTTAAAAGCTGGAGGAAGAATCGAAACAAATAATGCCAGTAAAAATATAAATCTAAAAGAAATCCAAGGATTTCCCTAAACAGGCCTTGAAAAATATTTAGAGATGGAGACTGCTGTGCTAATGAGGGATTAAAGAAAAAAAATCACAGTGAAGCGAAATCCCTAGAACTGATACTTAGATGCTTTCCTCCCGCGTAGCCACAGAGGTGGGGATTTACCTTTTGGGTATGAGTCAGTGCAGCCGGCAGAC
Organism: Calidris pugnax; assembly: GCF_001431845.1. Classification (NCBI taxonomy): domain Eukaryota; kingdom Metazoa; phylum Chordata; class Aves; order Charadriiformes; family Scolopacidae; genus Calidris; species Calidris pugnax. Next base: position 12,706,805 of record NW_015090793.1, read on the forward strand.
AGGGCGCTGGCTGCGGCTGCAAGAGCAGCGTGGGTGAGAAATGATTCTTGGAAATTTCCTGGTGTGCACTGAAGCAAAAGCAAAGCCTTTCAAAGGCTCTTTGGTGATCACAGAAACCATGCGGGGTGTGTGGATTGGGATGGCCCTGATTTCAAGCAGGGGCTGTCACCGGTTAATGCCCTCACCACCTGGTTTAGACCATGTGCCTGTGACCCCATCTGTGTGTGTGGATGTCTGTCCAACAATTCATCTGCATTGTTTTCTTCATCTCTTTTGGCTATAAATTATAACAGATGGCTCCTAACCAATGTTTCTTGGGAATTAACACATTCTCAGAAAAGACCTGCTCTTCTAGACCTGCGTTTTCTGCTGGAAATCATCCCTGATTAACGCTGCGTAGCTCATCTGAGCTTAGTCCCAGCACTGGGCAGGTTACTTTTCTGTGCCTGGCTTTTTGTAGCTGAAAATCGGATAAAAATATCAGTCCTGGGGAGGACAACCATTATATAAATAGTGGTGGTGTTAATGTGCAGTAGTTGCTATAGTTCTGGGTATCTGTCTCGTACAGCACTGCTCTGGCTGCAGAGCCCACTCCTCCCTCCTCTGGCCAGCCAAGCTGTTTGTCTAGAGCCTTAATGAGCTTCCTGTATCTTTTCAAAATGTAAATTGTATCCAATTTAGAAGTCATTAGTTAAGAAGTCTGTCACAGCAGCCCCAGTTTCAATATCACCTGTCTCTTCCCTTGTTTCCATTAAAACCCATTTAATTAAAAAGGCTATCTCCTTCTCAGGGCGTTTGTCTCCATTTGAAATAAATGTCCTGCAAGGTCCGTGACTCAGCCCACAACACGCAAGAAGTGACCAAGAATCAGATGATTCCAGCACAAATTAACGAAGAACTGTTCTTCTCTCTCCACCTATCCACCCTCATTAAGGGAAAAGAAAACCAGAGATGTTGAAATGCAATTTGTTTTGCTGCACGTGCGGGTGCTATAACCCAGTGATACCTCTCTTAGGTTGTCTCCAGGGGCTGGTGGGGATTTGCACCTGTGGTGCGATGGCTGCTTAAGGTAAGGCTTTGGCTGCAAAATCCCCATATTTCCAGCCAAGTTATTTAAATCAAGTGTGCTCAGCTGGATTGTAAATTCCACCTGATGTGAAAGTTGCCTACCATTTAACATCTTGGCTTTGGCATGAGGAGATTGACTCACAGCCTGCATTTCTCTTTCTGGATGCAACACAGAAGAAAGCTTTTTTACTTTGTCTTGGCTAGAGGCTAAATTGTGGTTCTCCCAGACTTTGTGTCTTGACCAAAGCCTCCTTTTCTCTACAGGCTTCTTCCTGCCATTCTCAGCATCCCTTCACCTGTGCATTCCCTCTGTGCTCATGAGCATGCGGTGGAATGGGCCAGGGAACTGATCCCAGCTGGATCACCAGAAGGGACCGTTTATCTGCCTGAGGTCGTCTCCCTTTCAGACTTCTCCAGTGAGGCTGAGCAAGCCCAGGTTTTCTTGCTCCCTACCTCAGTGATGTCAGACTTCTTCACACTTCTCCATGTGTTTGTCTGTCTTGAATATGAATGACTTGGCCAGACGAGGTCTTGCCTTGTGCATAGCACCATGTGAATGTCCTAATGAACAGGGTCAGGAGGCTGGAGCACATGACGTAAGAGGAAGGGATAAGGGAGCTGGCTCTGTATATCCTGGAGAAGGGAAGGCTGAGTAAGATCTAATTGCTCTTTTCAGCTACATAGTTAAGATTATAGAGAGAGCCTGACTTCTCTCAGAGGTGTGCAACAAAAGGACAAGAGGCAGCGGGTGTAAGCTGCAGTAAGGGAAATTCCAGGGAGATGCGAGGAGCAGTGTTTTCACTGCGAGGACAGTGAAAGCCCAGAGAGGTGGGAACATTGCTTTTCTTTGAGGTATTCAACACTCAGCTGGACAAAGGTCCCTTCCAGCCTAAATTTTAATACAATTCTGCAAATGACCGTGAAATAAACCAGAAGGAAGCGCGTGTACAAGAAGAGATCAGTTTGAATGCAGCATGTGCGGTCTCCTTATCTGGCTTTGAAATAACACTACTCCATTTCAGCAGCTCCTTGCTGACGGCTGGCCAAGAGCTAAGCAAGCTGCATCACCGACGTGGAATATTTGCTTTTCCACTTGAACTGCATGGAGTTCACAGATAACTCTGAGAGCTGCAAGGCTACTTTCATCTCCTGGAGCTAATCCAAATAGATTACGTTGCTGGAGGAAGTTAGAGGAGAGCAGGAGAAGACAGAGTGTTTTTATTTAAAAAGAAATTTTAAAAAGTCATTAAAATCAAAGCACTTAGTTTGGGCACAGCAGGATGGTGAGTCTTTGCTGGTACTGCATTCATCTCCTATGTTACATGTCTTGACTGAATTGCCTGCTCTCTCCAACAAGTGGTGCTCCTAGCTAGTGTTAATTTGGCAGTGTAGAAAAAGGAACAGAGCAGTTGTCTCTGTTGTACCTAATCTGTGGATAAATGGGGGAACATAGGATTGTGAGGATTGTCAGGCTGGATTAGACTCAAGGCACATGCAGTCTAGTACCTTGCTTTCTTCGGTGGCCAACATGGCAGGTTTCCAGCCATCATTTCAAAAGCTGTACAGAAGGCTTCAGAGGAAGAATCAATTCTTTTCTCCCCCTTTCCCCAAAATATTACCCAGTCTGCCTTCCCTGCGGGGTCAACTTTCAAAAATCAGGAAAATATCTAAGAGTGTCTAGAAGGCTGTGATTTGCTGATGGTGGTGTAGACCCACAGTGCCTTGTAGGGGCGAGCGGTTGGTGTTGACACAGCACCCTGGACAGCGAGGAGAAGGCAACTTGCATCCCCCAGGTAGGTTGGAAGAGATCAGGACTGATACACGGCCTTTGCCAGCAGCTACCAGGAGACTTTTGCAGCCTCTCTGTATTTTATATGTGCAGTGTGCGTTGAATCATGAAAGCCTGGAGCTGCTAAAGAAAAGAACAGGGAAACCCAGGCAACGTTTGTCCCTCAAAAGCAGTCAGAAAAACACTTTTGCAGGGATCACTTTCTGCAAGGATTTATCTCCAACAGAGGTCAGGATGCTCAGAATTTGCTCTGGGTTGCAGAGCCTAAAGGAAAAGAAGCTACACCGGATCCTCTGGAGAGAGATGCAAAACCAGTAACAACATAAGTGAGATTCACTGAATGTCACCTGCCAGTTGCAACCAAATTGTAAGGGAAAAAGCAGTGAAGAGGCTGCTGGGTAGCTCCTGGACTAGGTTTCTGCATAGTCCATCCCTTGCTGAGCATCTATTAAAACGCCCCAGGCATTTAGTATCCTTTCTGGGTAGCAGGCAGGTGTTACCCTGGAGGTACATACCCCAAAGTGGCAAAAGATGCCTATATACAAATATTTGGCAGACTTGTATGGGCAAGACAGACAAGAAGAGACCCCCAAAGCCCCCGTAGCTGCGTTGCAGGTATTGCCATTCTAGAGAGGGAACACAAAAGCAGAAGGAGGCTTTTAGGCAGCGCTAGAAAGGAAGGGAAGCACCTTTCAGTGTGTCAGCTAATATTTAAATATACATAATCTCATTAGTCAAATAAAAATAACAATGGAAACACATTCCTTTTAAAGACAGAATGGCACACAGGAAGTTTTCCTTCTTTTATTCCCAGACCCCTGCTCTTGGGGCTAGGAGGGAAAGATGCGTGAGTGTTTGGAGTTACATTTTCCTTTATTTTCTCAGCTGTATTATACACAGAATGATCTGACACAGGAAAATGTGCCCTGGAATTGTGACTTCATGATTTCTGTTTTGTTGAAAAAGAAGCATTTGGTGCTGGAAGCCATAAACCTCTAAAGGATAGCACCATTTCCCTGGTTGTATTTTCATCTTCATAAAATCATGGATTCTCAAAACATAATCTTGCAGTAATTTTCCCTAGAATCTTAACAGTTCTGTTGGTTGACGGCATTAGTGCAATGTCTGGGCTTTCAGAGGCCTTTTTGTTACTTGTTTTCTCTCTCAATGGGCTATTGTGGAAATGGAAACACTTGCCTGCCAGTGACAATACTGAAGAATACTTTCACTCTTATAGTTTTCAAAAGTAACAAGTCCTTAGGGAATATATATACTTGATCTCTTGTTTATTATGGGCTGTTGCTGACTGGCAATGATGAGAGTATTTCCATTTGCTTTCATCTGGCTGAAGGTAAATGTTTACCTGCCGCTGTACCTTTTGAAATAAGCTTTCTTGGATATTTTCTGTGACACGTCTCTGAGGCAAATCCATTTTTTGATGTCTACTGGATGTTTTTTTCTGATGAGTTCCCTCATCTGTTCAGTGATGCCCCACAATATTATCACAAGGTGCAAGAAGATCTATGGGAACCTCCTGAATTTTAAGCATGATCCAAGAGATGTTTATTTTAAACACCTGAATAGCTGACATGCTTTTCTATCTGGAAAGTTGGAGAACCCACAAAGGATTTTGGGAGGCTACCTCTTCATGCTCTGGACAATGGTAGGCTTCTCACATCTCAGGCACTACCAGGCTTCAGTGAGATATTGTCTGACTTTCCTGTAGCCGAATACAATGACATAGGAACTGGATGAGTATTAGATGCAGGACAGTACTCCATGGAGACCTCTGAGGATGCTGTTCTCAAATTTGTGCTTGAGGAGCCCTGAAACAAGAGCAATCCAGGTGATGTTATTGGAGAGCCAGCAGACAACATAAATGGAAAACAGTGAGACTAATATCTTGGTCTCCTGAGCAGTGTGCTTGTTCCAAGTGCTCCCGGTGGTGTAGGCAGCCCTTATCTTTCTCCTTTGCCTCCAGAGGGGGTCAATGACGAATCCATTCAGGACTATCACAAGAATGATGAAGATAAGATCCAGGCTGACAGAGACATAGGTGGTAAACTTCATGATGAAGCTCCCTGGAGAGCTTAAGCAAGTGCTGACATCTAAACATACAATGTTTTCATTGCTTATCCTCTCTGCTGTTGTGTTGTACTGAAGGTAAGGCAATTGGAAGATGATGCTGAAGATCCAGCAGCCAGCAAAGATGGTGTTCACATACTGCTCCTGGTGCCTGTAGATGAACTTGGACCAGTGAGGGTTAGGTCTGTGGATCTTTGTCAAATGGAGGAAACTTAGATTCTCCACTGACCAGATGACCTCAGGCTTGTCGGATCTGCCTCTGGGCATGCACTGAAATGCTCCATTCAGAGCAGCTGGACCTCTCTGTTGTTTGGGATCCAGCAGCTAAGCAGTTTGGGTATAGAGATCCTGCTCTGATCCCTGTTACCAGAACTCATCAGAGCTCATCAGCATGGCTGGTGTCAGCATCATTGGACCCTTGGCAAGAGATAATTGTAGCTGCTCCCCCCTCCATGCTCCTTGGGAAAGGATGCATCATTTCTAAAGGAAGCACAGAAACTTAGTGGGGATGTTCTGCAGCAATGACGGTTTCTGGGTGTCCTTTGATGTGGTGAGGACTGCAGGGACATGTTGGTGGTTAAAATAAACTCTTTGAGAAAAAGGAACAAAACCCAGGGTTTATTTTGCTTTCAGACTCCTGCAGTACTCATTTATTTTAAAGCAATAGTTCAACTTCAGAGGCCGTATATATATATATTTTTTTCCGAACAAGTAGATTAGTCCTGGGAATTTGTTTCCATTTTACCAGACTTTTCAAAATCAAACTACTATTTATTTTACTGATTGGAAGTGGAGCAATACTAAACTAATATTTTTTCAGTGGAAACACAAGAGGAAAACACATTTGATTTTATCCCCTCCCAGCTTTGTTCCCAAATGATGTTGAGTCGTGGTGGCTGGATCAGACAGGGAGAGAGAGAAGCCCCCATGAAGGTGGTCAGTACCACATCGTGTGGTTGAGGCTCAGCTGTGGACCCCACCGGGCCTAAAAGCTTTTTCTGAGGGTGGTCTGCTTTTGACCATGCAGGTGTCAGCATGGGGACAAGCAAATAAACCTGCTACAGAAATGAGGGCTCCTATTGCAACCCCTCTTGAGGTCAGAGCCATGCAAGAACTCATATTTGGCCTATATTGTCTTTCCTGCTAACAGCTCTTTGCTCTAATGGTGGCCAAAACCAGATGCCTTAAGAAAAAAAAACAAAAAACAAACCAGCAGATCTTTCCTCTGCATTTAGGAACCAGGAGCTTAGGACTCCTGACTGGGGTTGTCTTTGCTTTGGTGTCTTCAGTAGACCTTTCCTCCTTGGATTTGCATCTTTACTTGCTGCTGGAGGATTGCATGGCGTTAATGAATACATCAGGGCGATGGTGGTAGGGACAGACAGTGTCTTTTGTGCTGTTAATTCAGGGCTGGAAGAACAAGTCCATGGCCAGTGATGACTGCCCAGATTACACTGTCTTCTCTTTGATTTAATCACTGTATGATTAGTCCCGAGCTTGAACATTATGCTATTAAACATTTTACTGTTCCTTTTATTGGTTGGCTACTGGTAGAAGTTACTGGAAGGTTTCCAATGCTCTGACTTCCATACAAAGTGTGCAAAAGTGCAAGGGGTGGCTCAGATCCCGCCTGTCTAACCCAAATCAGCAGCTGCTCTACCTGATGTGAACCTGATATTTGACTCTCTGCTAGAAAGCCACCAGTGATGGGACACATGCCCTGTCCTGCCCCAAACCCTTTCAGTTCATCACTGCGCCTGTCACAAGGATTTCCTTTATGTCTGACCTATATCTTCCTGCGGACAATGTAAGCTCAATATCATCACTATTCTGTAATGAATATTCATTATAAGTCTGCAATGAATAACGAAGGTCAGTATTCTTTAATAAGATAGAAGAAAGGCACACAGGATGTCCATTTAATAAGAAAGGTGATTGGTATATGAAGTGGGGAGATGTTATAATTAAAATCACAAGAGTGGCAATGTGCTAAGGAAACTCCTGGCAACCAGATGAAGGGATGCCGTGAAGTTTTAGCTTCAAGAAGTTAAAAAAAGCATCAACTGAAGTTAATGGAAATTCTGCCTGCATAAGAAACACAGGTGGAAAGGAAAATCGGCTTATTTTAATCAAAGCAGGAGGAAAAAAACCTCATTTAAATCAGTCGAAGTGATTGCAGGCTTAATTCTTTCCCCTTATTAGACTCTTCAATCCTAACCCAACAGTCCTAAGAGATCTCTTTACACTGGAGACACAGGAATTTGATTTGTATGCGCGCTGACCCCTCAAAGTGATACAGAGAAGCCGTCCTCTCTCAGTGGGGTGGCTTTCAAGCTGAATCTTCTGGTAAAGACGATTACACTGAAACCATCCCTTTCTGGAAATTGTGATGGGTGGGGAGAAAATGTGCCTTCTGTGAGTGCTCTCACATACATGTATCTGAGGTGCTAAACAATTGCCATGGATGGAAGGAAGAAGAGGAAGCTTTGTTCCTGTTCTGATCCGTAAGCAAAGGATGGAGGAAACACAGAAATACAGATCTACTAACCTCTCCTGCAGCCTGCAGCAATAGCTTCCCTGTTACACTGTGTTGATGATTAAGGAAAAAAAAAAAACATAAGGCTGAAGTATCCCCTGCTTTCTGCAGAGCCCAATGTCAGAAAATGGCATGCAGAGGAGACAGTATCATCAAAAGTGACCAAACTGCTCCTCCTGGAATAGATGGTTTTCTTGGAATCAAAGACATGTTGGTGCAAGGGAAATTTCAAACAGCTTTCATCTTCCCTCATCTCCTTTCAACAACGTAGCATGGTTTTGCTGCTGTTCCATTTCAGTTCTCGTAAGATTGGTTTAAAACTTGTTCTTGGCTGTTCTTGCAGGAGAACTCACCAGTATTGCCAGTGTGAAACTCTGAAGGTGTTTTTAAATGCATCAGAATTGATGCATCAGAGTTTGGAAAACCATATAGTCCTTGAAAAACAGCATGCATTTAAACCTGAACTGATGCTAAGCAGAGTGGCCAGGCACAGATCATCTTCTGGAGTGACCATGTGGGTACTGGGTGGAGAACATCTACTTTGGAGCTTGGTCCTTGCTCTGCTCTTGCTCCAAGTTGCTCAGGTGCTAGACCGGTCTCACTGAAAGGTCCACACAAAGGCTTCTTGCCTCTCTGTAGAACTTATTCATTACAGGTAGCGAACATGCATATACCTCCTTTTCATGCTTGCTGCCTTTCTGGACACCCACATCTCCATTATGTTTGAGAGCAGAATGGGAGCTCTTTGAGGAGGGCTCTCTGCCCTGCCTTGTTCTGGGAGATACCCTGGATCAAATGAAACACTCAGCAATTACAGTTGTCTGTATTCAGAACGTTTATGGGGAATAAAAAGTGGGAAGAAAATGGTCAATCAGTAAAGGTTTTTAACATTTTTATAAAAAGTATTTAATTCCCAAAATGTCCCACTTAAAAAAGAAAAAATACACACCTTTAGGTTTTTTTCATCCTTCCTACAATTTTAATCTGCTCTAGATATGAGAGAAGCAAAGGAAAGGATACCAGGTAGATGTTGGTTTTGAAAGCCCTGCTAAAAAGCCCGGACTTACCTTGGTTTTAATGGGGCTCAGCCAAAATTCTTACTGAGAGAGAAATGGAAGTGCTTTCCTTTTCTTCCCATTTCGCTTTTTTTCATCACAGAAATGACACAGACAGAGAGGGTTTAACCAGCCAATTCAAATGAATAAGTGAAGGAGAGACCCCATTTCATCCTGGCAGTCCCTCTGGAAACGAGGCCAACTCATTAGCCATATCTCTCAGCAGAACAGCCTGTTCTCCCTGCCCTGCGCATGGCATGGTCGTCTTCTGCTCTCCTACCATCAGTGGAGGTTAGTGCTTGGAGGGAGACACCCTGGCAAAGCTGCAGCCACAGCACAGCTAAATCTTACAGCTTCCTCTTGCACCCTGACATATTTATATATATTTGTGTTTGACAAAAAAAGGCTGGCTTTTGCAAACATTTTTATTTTTCATCCCTCCCATCCATCTTCTTCCTCATCCCCAGGAAACATCCAACCCTGGGGGATTCAACCAAAAAGAAATGGAAATATCCTGGGGTTTTTTGCAGTTATATTAATTTTTTTAGGATTTGCATTTCAAGAGAAGATAAAAAATAACCCTGAAAAGTGGAGCTGAGAGCAGACTCAATATTCCCAGACAGGTGAATATCAAAAGGCGATTTCACCTCCATTCAGCTCTGCCTTTTGCAGCCTTGGGTTGGGTTCTGCACTCACTTTGCAGTGGCACTGCACCCGTGTCTCCTGGTGCCATCAGAGGTACACAACCAAGAAGGATTGGGAAAGTAGGTTTTGGAGCCTTGCCCAGAGATGGATTTTGATGCTTTTCTTTAGTCATTGTCTTTTGAAGCCACTGAACTGGTCTGAAGGCAACAGTTTGATGATCTCCATCTTGCAGCATGTCATGCAGTGTCTCCCCCTTGGTGCTAGGAGCTGTATAAACTCCCACCAACTAACTACACATGGTGCAATGAAAGGTGAGAGAAAGGGAAAGGGAAGGTGATTGCTCCTCCTCACTCCTTCTGAAACACAAGGACAGGACATATAGGGACAGATGCTGAAAAGGTGCTTAATTACCATTAGGCATGAGAATGCCCATGGGACCTTATTTTCACCTGTAGGTATCCCCAGATTTTTAAAGGACACAAGCAGGAAGGCTAGGTGGCATAAGAGAAAGGGTTCATCTCACTGGGACAGCTACTGCTTGCCTGAAGTCAGTCTCAGCTCTCTGTGCCTCAGTTTCCCCATGTGCAAAATGGGGATGCTAAAGGATGGAAGGATGCTGTAAGAGCTCATGTCCTCCTGACTGGTTAGCACCCACGCACTCCCTAGTTAAGGCTCGGTCTGTGCTGGCCAGCACAAAGATGAATTAAATAGCACCTTGATTGTAGTTCATGTCTCTCATATGAAGCCTTGGCTAGACCCCGGCGTGGGCTACAAGCTTTTGCTCTAAACAGCCTTGTGAGAACCACGTCAAGTGAGGTGTTTCTGTGTTTTCTGGGTCTCTCTGTGCACCACGGTTCTATCTATCCGCAAATGAACCAGGAACTGTTCTTTGGCCTCAAAGCCAACTGGCCTCCTTCATACATTTCAACCCCCTCAGCTCCTAAACCAAGGTCAAACATTGCTGGGGAGCTGGTTCACAGCCTGAAGCATTGGCAATTTAATTGTCTGGGCAATCGCTTTCCAGTTGGTGCTTGAGTGACTAGTGTGGATATAGTGTATCAGATCAGAGACTCCAGAAAAAGCAGCACCTTCTGGATGCAACACCATATTTCAGCACTCAGGATAATTCTGTATCCCCATCTGCTTTATTTTAAGCAGCTCTGGGGATGGAAGGAGACACCTTAAGAGAATGCAGCCAGCACTATCCTGCTCCATCCGCCCACGGGCTGACAGATTAAATCTTGTTTACTTGTGCCAGAAGTCTTGCTCACTTGTTTGTCATTATCTGGAATTTTGTTAGGCCATGTTAAAAAATAAATCAGCAAAACAAAACTTTTTTTTTTTTTTTTTTTTTTTTTTAATAGAAAGAACGTCAGGGAAGGAGAAAGTGCAGACACACTCTTGGAGAGCAGGAGAGCAGCAGTGGTCTGGTCCTGTTGAGGACATGTGGAAGGACAGCTCAGGAAGAGCCACAGGAAGAACTCCTGGCCATGCCACAAACCTCGTCTCAGTCACTCACCTGTCCCCACAGCCTGTCGCCAGGGTTTGCAAGTCCACCTCCATTTCTAATTGCAATTTTCAATTTCTTTCTAAAATTTGCTGTTAGCTTTCAAGTTCTTCAATCTTGCACATCTTCTCCCACCCACGCTGGACACCAAAACTAGGATATCACAGTGAATTATATCCTTCTCCATTCAAATTCAAAAGAAGTCCAGATAAGAGCTGAGCGGACACATTTTGTCACCACATATCATAGCTTTCCACACTGGTATTTGCATCTCCCCTACTCTCCTTTTTTTTTTTTTCCTCTTCCTTTTTTTTTTTCTGCTTGCTCCACATCCTGATCTAGACAATAAATCAGGTGGACCGGACTTCACTACTTGGAAGGCCACTAATTGCCAGGCACATGCCAAATACTAGTTTTCATAACCTCACCGTATGCTGCAGAGCTAGATTTGACAGTTGTCAAGAAAGCTTCAGCCCAGAAAAGCCAGAAGGAGATGCCCCAGATTCCTGTAGCTCATGCAGACAAGCCTGGCTTTCCATCATCTGGGACTTGTGAGGTCATCTAAGTGGTGCGAGCGCACATGTGCTGTGTTGTAAAGCACAGCCAACATCTCCTTGCTGGCTGCAAGCATGCCCAAAAGGAGAGATGACAAACTGGTAAAGATAAGGGTCTAAGGTGGATCTAAGTTGTGTCTACAAACACTGAAGGAGAAGGCAGAGCTCTTCTCAGAGATGCACAGGAAAGGACAGGAGGAGACAATTCCAGTGAGAAGCAAGGAAAGATTTTTCACTGTGAGAGTGGTCAAACAGGAAAAGGGGATCAGAGAGGCTGTGCATTCTCTATCCTTGGAGATATTAAAAACTCCAATGGACGTGGCCAAGGGCAACATACTGAATTAAAAGATGGCTAGATTTTTAATCAAGAAGTTGAACTGGAGACTTCTAAAGCCCCCTTCCCACCTCAATTATTCTGCCATTCTGATACATGCAGCAGATAGATGCACGTTTCCCTGGGGTCCATCCAGTTCCTTCCCACCAGAGGATGTGATCTCCTCATGCTCTTCACTGCCTTTCTCCTCCCAAAACCGTCCAAGGAAGGGTAATCCCCTCAGCCTCCAGGTGTAGCTTAGTGGTGCCAGGAGACTCCTCCATGCACATCCACAACCTGATCTCCCTGCAGCCTATGGAGGACTTCAATAACAGGCTTCTTTCTCTCCATTAAATCATTAGAAGAATTAATTCACCAAGCCAATTATAATGACTCATAGCAACACTGCTCTGCAGATAAGCATAACAGTGGCTTTTCAAGTGGATCAGTCCTCTTCCTAGATAATTCATGTCAAATTGCTCACAAAGACAGACACGACTCAACAGTCAGTTTGCCCACCCAAATCTAAGCCTGGGTGACCTTCTCAGGAACACAGGGTGAGTCACTGGCAGGGCTGGAAACAGGATCCATGCACTCTGATTTCCAGAGGGCTGAAAAGCTACTTAGATGTGCAGTAGGGTACGCAATTTATCTAGATCAAGAGCAAGACCAGTTTTTAGTCTGTATAGCCTGTGGTACATGTGCCTCACCAGCAGAATCTCTACATCATCCTTTTTCACTAAAGGGAAGGAAAAGTCCATAAATAAAATCAACTTTTCCCTTTTTCACCCCTCCCAAAAAGCCTCACCAAATAATAAAGAACAACCCACACAAAATTTGAGAGATGGAGCCGCGCTTATCACTAGTGTGGCTGGTAATATATTAGAGCAAATAGCTTGAAGGACCTGGGAGAGTTACACTTTTATCACCAGGGATAAAAAAATAAAAAGGGACAAAAGCAGCCTCCGGATAGACAAGCATGGAGCATCTTGTTTTGTCTTCACGGCCCATTTAAATGTTATTACATCGAGTGAAATAAATTGCCCAACAATCAGGCCATTCCTTCTATTGACCTCTAGGGACCAGAGACAATAAAAACTCTAGTGCTTAAATTGGACTGTAATGACAAGATTAATGTCTTTGGGAAGACTTGCTGACTACAGCTTGAACCACTCTCTGCCATGAGCTTTGGTTTGAGGATTGGCTTTGCAAGGGCTGTTCCTCTCCATCTGGCTTTCCTGTGGCAGGGCTTGCAGGCAGAAAACATGCTCCAGCCAACCTCCTGCTCTTGGCTGGAGCAATCCCAACCAATGGATTACACTTAAAATGACTACCCTGGCCATGCTGGTGGGTGAAGGGATTTATTTATTTATTTATTTATTTATTTATTTGTTAATGTGTAACAATGCTGGAAGAAACTCCAGGAAAATGTCTTTAACTGATTTTTTTTTACAATTGTTTGGTCAGTTTTGATTATGAAAATGAGGAGATGACAGCAAAATTAATTTGCTTGCTGGATGGTGGGTGGCTTCAAGATGTGATTCGTCCTGCACACTGCCTGCAGGGGGTAAAGCTTATCACACAGGTGGCTGGAAAAGGACAGGATCCTCGAGACAGGGGCTGGGAACCATAGTTTTTGCCATACTGGGGTCCCCAGGGCTGGACATGACCCACAGGGATGTGGTGGGTACAAGTGCATTTGTATATTGGTGGATTTTCATAGTAACATCTTGGAGGAAATTAATTGAATCTCTATTTCTAAGTCTCAGTCTCTATACCTGTTCTTATATCAGCTTCACAAAGGTTTTGTTCCTTTGGTGAAAACCTAAAACATACTTTTTAGGACACTATCAACATGCTATGGTTCAAACTTGAATGTTGTGATGGATGGGCATGAATAAAACCTTTCAAGGGAAGGAATTTTGCTGCATCTAAACCATTGGTTTAGAAGTCAAAGGTAGAAGCATGATCACTGATTTGTTGCTAGCAGCTTAAGGACTCGGGGAAAAACTGCAAAAAGGCATAAAAAGGAAAAAAAGCAGAGAATTGGAAAGCAACAGCTCAGCAACATTGAGGATGAATTTCCAGGAGCTCAGGCCACCACCCAGCTGATGCCAGCAGAGCCAGCAGAGCCTGGTGTGTCTCGTTGGGGACAGTGAATTTGAAATGTCTTAGTCTGCACTGGGTAAGAGCCAATAAATAACTGCCTTGAATGCCTGAGCTGTGTATATCCTCCTTGCAAAATCTCTCTGTGCACAGCGAAACTTTACCTTATACTATCCTTACCTTATCCTACCATGCCATTGGTCCTTGAGACAAGGCACAGACCTAATGTCTCTGACCAGATGAGCTCCATTAGGCTCTGAAGTTTTCAAAATTCTCCTGAAGCTACATCCTCATCCCAAAACAGCACATAGGCTTGTGTGGAAGCATGTTAGCAAACTTGCAAAAATTACCCCAAGTGGATCCTAGAGCAAGGAAGAAGAAACCAATAACATGAACATCAAATTCCTCCTGGTGAAGGACTCCAAATACAGCTGAACCACTATAAGACCACTAATGCCAGAGCAAAATCACCCAAGACCAAGAGAGGCAGGGAAGGGTCAGCAAAATACCAAGAAAAGGGATAGCAACTAAGTGCATGTATATTTTTCTGTATTACATAGGGACCAATGATGATGACACTGTTGTGATTTCAGTTATACCAACAATAAATTCTTGGCTTTATATATAAACATATAAGGAGTGCTTCCTCTTTGCACATTAAACATTAATTTTGGTGCAACACCATTAAATCTGTGTCTGTAATGATTCTACCTGATTTATGCCTTTCTCCATTATCAGAAATACATTTTTTCCGCCCTGTCCCAGACTGTATAGATGGTGTGGCTGTGCATTCACACCAGGGGTGAGTGCACCCCAGCTGTAGGCAAACCCTGATGTCCCAAACCTCCCACCAAGGCCGTGCAACTGGAGATGTTCATCTGACAGGGACAAGGCCTTGAGGAATGAGCTCTGAATTTTGAGTTGCCCCTGCTTTGGGCAAAGAATTCTACTAGAGGCCTCAGAGGTCCCTCCCAACCACAGTTCTTCAACGTTTTGTGAAGGTAACCTTGTGGGGCTTGGAAATGGCAAAGCAACCACTTAGTCAAGGATATGAAGGGAAACAAACATGCAGACTTGCATTTAAATCCCTTTGAATTTCTCCAAGGTTAGACAGAAGTTCTGATTTGATTTGATTTGAATTTTTTTTCTCACTTTACAGCCTTGACTTGCAGAACTGAACTAAAACCCATGGAACTGTTAATTGAAAACTAAGTGTCATCAAAACTAAGTGTCAACAGCAGCTCAGCGCAGAAAGAGTTTCAATTAAAAGCAATCTCTTCTTGCCATCCAGAGTAATATTTTCCCTCCTGGCTAAATTTTAAGTGAAGCACAAAGTGGTTGCTTGTCATTGCTTTAATGGAATCTGAGCTATTGTATGGAAAAACTTCCTTTCACTCAGAGGCCAAGGAGCTTTTAATCTATCAAGATTGCTTTTTTGGTATGATCTCACTGATTTGCTTTTATCTTCTGGGCTGTGTGGATGAGGAATGAGGTGTGCTGAAGGTCACACCAAGAAACTATCAAAAACTGGGTATAGGATGGGGCAGGAATCAGTGTTTCTCAGTCTCTGCCCCTCTTGGACCTCCATTCATCCTGGTTCTCAGCCTGGCTGTGGTGTTTATCCAGGCTGGTTGAGATGAGTGGGGATAATACATGGCCAGAAGGTCCCCAGGTGCCTGCAAAACTTGGCAAGCTTCATTTGGCTTTGTGGCTGGTTGATGCTGACTGCTGCCTGACCCACATGGGTGGGCCACCCAAGGGCACAAATGCAGGGTTCCCAAAAGAGGAGAGCAGAAGAGGACAAGGTGCTAAGAGGGTGGTGAGAGATACAAGACAAAAGCTGGGTCTGAAGACTTAAGGAAGGCTGCCATCAAGCCTGGTGACATCTCCTGGGGAAGGAGGGCTTCTTGCAGGAGGAAGGTCTTGGAGCAGTTGCCCTGTTGCAGTCCAGGATGGAGATCACATGGCAGTCAGTGGCATGTGATGGAGGTACAGGGGAGGGAACTGGGATGGCACTTGGGTGGAGGTGGGTAGTGATGCTGAGAGGCAGCCATGTGGGCTGAAAGGGTGTGTGCTGACAGAGTCAGTGGCCAACATACTTGCAAGCGTACTTTGGTAGCAAAGGAGGACATCTGCATGGCTGGGCTTGAATGCTATGGAGAGTTTCTGTGGCTGGCACTGCTGGGAGTAACTGGGGAACAGTGCTTTATCTTCAGAGCCAGGGAGAAGAGCAGAGTCTGTAATTAAACCATCCTTACAGCCTCCAAAGATCTGGCCTTGTGTCCTGCTCCCTCTAGAGCCAGCCTGGTTGACCTCACATTAATCACTTCTCCTCTTGGTCCCCAGACGCAGAGTGAGGATATAGCAGGGTGTCACCTTCCCAGCTCAGTGTAATAACCTCAAATCAAGCGTGTGGGTTATTAAGAACATTCCCAGATTTATTTTCCTGAAAAGGTGTCTAAAACCTCCTGAAAGGAAGTGATAAAAAGTGACAGCTGAAGAATAAACTGCTCTTCATCATTTGGAATGGAGAAAATGATCTGCCTACTATTTTAGGGCTTTAAACGTAAAGAGTTCAGAAAAGGTTATGGGGGCTGTGTCTTTGTGCATTGTTCAAAAACAGCAGATCATTTTAGGAACAAAAGTATGAAATGAGGCTTTGTGCACCAGCTCTGCTTCCCACTTTATTTCCTGATCAGCAACAAAATGGGCCTTAGCAAGAAATTAAGGATGCAAGGTTCATATCAGTGCTGCTCCCAGGTGATCGTCAGGGAGCAAAAGAGATTTGCAGATGCTCTCAGTTGTGTCAGGACCCACTTCTTCATGGCTTGACTAACTCTGCTTTATCCATTAACAGGGATGTGGGGCTGCTGATGCCTCCTGTGGGTCCCAGAGCTGAGCATGGTTCTTCCGGGCACATGGCTGAGGAGAAGCACGGGAGAGACCAGAACAAGGTCCAAGAGCCTCCAACCCCATAAGCTGTCCTCTCTCCAGCTCCACATGGGTTTTGCTCTGCATGCACAGCGTGCTTCGGGATGGCTGCTTCGCTCTGCCTTTTCTGGGCAGCTGCAGTCAGCACACTCAGATCTGGTGTGGCTCTGGGCATCCAAACTGGTGTCTACCATGGTGGCAGCACAGTGAATAGCCAGCACACATGCAGTTATACCAGTGATAAAAACCCCAGAAGCACCAATTGGAGCTGCGTTGGCCAAAAGAGCCTCATAGTGGGAGGCTTTCTGGTGTACACAGAGTAGCCAGTCCTGGATAAAGTGGGAATTGCTTTGCTATTAATGTGTGATCTGGAATTTTTCCTTTTTGTGAGAAAGGAAATTGCCTAGGTGGGCTTGGGAAGATGTAGGAGCTAGAGATGAAACTTGTACCCAATGTACAATCCTGTTGCTTTTTGGTTTACACAGTGGAGAAATCTCTGAAATTGTGAAAATGTGAGGGCAAGCTTTAGTGTGGAAAATATGGTAATTTTATTTATTTATTTATTTATTTTACTCGGTGAACAACTTCATAAGCAAGTGGGACCAGGATTTCCCTTCTCCCTCCCTCTGCTTGCCCATCTGTAAAATGAGGAGATGGCAGCTACATTCTTCTCATGTGGGTCTTAAGATCGTGCAGAGGATAAGCTACCCAAAGAACCCTCCTTTATTCTGTGCTGATCTCTATTCCAGTTTTGTGTTTGGATTTTTTTCCTCCTTCTTTACTTAAAAGCTGTTCAGGAGAGAAGCCACACATAACTGACTGAGATTTATCTCTGCGAACTATGCGTGCATTCAACAACACCCATAAATCACACTTGATATAGGTAAAGTGTTAAGAGCCGGAGCATTTTCATTTTCTTTTGCTACAAAGCCTCCTGGAAGACTCATGGCAGGTTGCCTTTGTGTTAAAAGACACAATGAAGTTGATAAAGAACTGCCACACAGGGCTAATGTCAAGAGAAAATCTTTGTGAGACAGATGGGGCTCGGAGCATTGAATGTAGATAAATGATACCAGCAAAGATCAAAAGCAATCTGAACAGTCACTGCTTGTCCTTGTGACTTGTAAAGAGGGTGATGATTGCTCTGGATGGTACCCTCGAGTCACATTTGTCACAGCAGAGCTAACACTGGTGTTTGGCACATTGGTCTGGGCAAAAAGTGATGGGGAACTGGAAACCCTCCCTAGTGTGAGATGTAACCCCTGGTCCTTGGTGTTGATCTAACCTGAGCTCCTCTCTGGGCATGATTTACCGATCTCTACCTGCAAATCATGGGAGAGGTTTCTGCCTGCTGTTTCGGGCAAGATTCAGCTGTGGTTTATGTCCATCTGTCCAGTATTATCCTTCCAGCACCATCCGTCTGGTATGTTCAGACATCAATCTAGAGGCAGTGCAGCATGACAGGGAAACAGACCCTGTGCAGCAAACTTGGGCAGCAGGCGTGGGCTTTTCAAGCCTTTGAATCTGCACGGGGCAAAGGGCTCTCTCTGCCAAACCAGGCAGGAAATTTCCCCTGTTCCCAATAACTTCTCATCTGACTTGCAGCACCCTCTGTGTTCTGATTTGCAAACAGGTACTCATTAGCCAATGCCCAAAGGAGTTTGGAGACCTCTCCTATGAAGCCCTTGTTAAAAGGGTCTGTGTATAACACCACAGTTAAATAATAAGACACTTGCTCAGGAATAAAAACCCAACTAAACAACCCAAACCCTCTCATCTTTATCAGGGTACTCATTTCCTTACAACCTTTGGAGGACAGCAGGATAGGATCCAGCCATACGCTGATGAATCAGTGTGCTCTGGTGCTGCGGGACCAGGGTCACGGAGGTGTGACAAAATTTGGGACTCCTTTGTCTGAGCTGCTGCCAGTCTGGTAGCATTGAGCTGGGTGGAGACTCCAACTGCAGAGGGCTAATAGCCAAGCAGGGTTTCACCAAATTTCACTCAAAAATTCACCAAATTTCACTCAGAAATTTGAACAGACTGAGGGCACTGGAGTGTGTGTGACAAAGCGTAGCTGAGAGGGGAAGATTCTGCTGGGATCTGGCAGGGTTTTTAGATTGATTCAATGCTATGTAAACACGGTTGTGTGTGCCACTTTTGTAGAGGATTAGTCAAAAATAAAAATGGTACCTGATCATCCCTCCCCCAGGAATGACACCGCTTCCCATTGCTAGAGGACCACGTGGTCATGTCCAGCCTGCTGCTGCCAGTGCCAGTGAAGGGAAGATAGACAGACAGGGCTCAGGAGAGACAGGTCAGGTCTCCTCCCTTGCCAGAGGTGAGGTGTGGGCAAACCATGCATGGAATCCAGCTCTTTAAACCTTCTAAAAGCTTTGTGTCTAAGTCCAACTCATCTTCTGGAGGCAACGTCTGTCTTTGTCTCATATGGAGACAAGCATGCAGATTAAAAGGCAAAAAGCACCTTTTTGAAGTCTCAGCTCTTCTTTGACTATAGCCAACAGTGCTCAATGTGGTCTAGCTTTCAAATGCCTAAAGAGAGAGGAGATGAATACTTTCTGCATAACACATCAGTTCTTTGAGCTCTTGGCCTGGTGGGCAAGGACGGGGTGGATTCAAACCTGGATTTGTTGGAGAAAGCCCTAGCCATTAGGCTCTGAACTCCTATGAGTAAAACTACTCATCACCCTTCCTCAGGGCCATTCAGTAGTCCAGAGGACATGAGAAGAAACGGACTGAGAAAACTCTCCCACGTTCACTCCAGTGAATGACAACAGTGGTGTGGCCTGATGGAGACAGAGCTGCTTGCTCTGTCCCAGACCTTTGCAGATCATACGCTGTCCTAAAGCCACCCATCATGGGCCACTATCAGACATGGGTTTGGACAGACCTTTGCTGTACCGTAGTGCAGTCACTCGTGCTCAGGGTAATAGGAATGGGGTAGGTATTCAACCCAATAGAGCTCCTGCTAACCAGGCTCTACCTGAAGTACTTCACACAGAGTAATCAGAGGGGGGAAAGAAACCCTGATCCTGAGCAACCTTGTTTTGACTTGTCTGTGGAAAATCAGCTCTTGCCAGAGGTGTGCAGAGCTCACCACAGCCCTGCACATCTGGCTGTGAGCATGCACACAAGAGAGACCAAAGATGGTCAGCCTTCCCCATGAAATTCCCCAGCTGATATCCTGGGGAACTTTTAGCCCTGCTTTATTTTGAGCATTCATGAGCCTT
Organism: Calidris pugnax; assembly: GCF_001431845.1. Lineage (NCBI taxonomy): Eukaryota > Metazoa > Chordata > Aves > Charadriiformes > Scolopacidae > Calidris > Calidris pugnax. The sequence continues at coordinate 12,726,645 of NW_015090793.1, forward strand.
TCAGTCACAGTGATATTGCCATCAAATTTTGATGTCTAATGAAGGAACAATCGTCTCTTCCCTTCCCTTTTATAGCAGCTGAGGCTTTCAGTAACGTTACCCTGCCATGTTTTGACATCTGGCTTGTCAGTGAGAACATTATCTACCACAATATGTTTTTTCCATGAGCAAAACTTTGACATAAATTCACTGGCAGGGTGGTTAGACGCTGCTGTGTGCAACACCTACCGCTTCCAAATAGTAAACATGCTGCAGAGTTTGGAGCCTTTGTTTTATTGCCAGACAAACTGAGATGTGAAATGTTGCACCAAATGACTGCCCGTGAGCCGTGCCATAAATTCCCAGGAATCTTATTTGTCCCTCTTTGGTGTTGTATCTTCCCTCTTTGGTGTTGTATCTGGGGATGGGTGATTTATTTTGGTGCCACCACTGTCATTGGTAGTGCAGGGTCTTGCCGACATTGAGACAGTCACTCCACAGTGTCCATAGTGCAGGGGTGTGATTTGGTGGCCTGACCGTTGTGCCAGAAGCCACCTGAGATACCCTCAAATATCTGGGGGGTTGGCAGGTAGGACACAGATGGGAAAGAGGAGTTTTCCAGCTAGGATTGCCCATCCAAGGCCAGTTGCCATCTATGAGATTTGCTGTGGCCATTTTTTTCATCAGTGGTTTTTTACTTGTGCTCTGTGGATGTAGGTGCGTCCATGGGATATTTCCCAATCTGCAGTGGGTCACCAGAAGAGGAACTGTTTGCTGACCACTTGTCTTTCCCCCAACCAGCCTTGTTTTACAAACTTGTTCAAAAATGACATATACCACCTTCCATAACATCTTCCTGCCACCATGGCGTTTCTGGGACTTGCTGCCACCTGCCTCCCTCTCTGGCAGCAGAACCACTGCCAGGAAGGATTTAAGATCTCCGATGACTTCCATGGACTCCCAGAGTGTTTCTGGCCCATTTCCACTCCTCTCCACACCCAGGGCCAAGTGCAGCCAAGTTGGTATGTTTGGTCTGTTGCCACTTTATCCTGGAAGGCCTCAGCAGTGCTGGGATTTGCCAAGAACACAGATCTCAGGAGTGTCTCTGCCAAGCCCAGATGGTGCTTCTACTTCCTTTCTCCTTCAAGCTCCTATCCATGCCCTGGCCAGCACAGAGGGTGGGTGTCGCCAAATCCTTTTTTGAAGACTACTGTAAATTCAGGCTAATCCCCCTGGTACTCCCAGAGTAAATATCAAACCTTTCCTCTGAAAAGAAACATTTGGTGCCCTCCAGAACCCAAACTGTTTCATTGCTTTGGCTGGAGAGTGCCGATCCAGCTAGTCACCAGGAGAAGGCTTGCTTCACCTGTTTTAAATATCTAAATGAAATACCTAAATATCAACATTTTAGCTGGTCATCCATGTCTGTCCTGTTAGTCAATGCTGAGAGACAGTCAGTTCTGGGAGGTGACTCACCTCATTTTGACATTGACTTTAGAAGGAGATGGTTTGCACCCCAGAAACATTTGCTCTTCTTTATTGACTCTAATGAATCTAACCTGTAAATCACTGTCATGACCAAGGACATCCCACAACATTGTACAGAGTACAGCTTTCATCACTTCCCCACCCTAGTACCCTTCTGCCCAGAGACCAGCACAGTGTTAGAGCTGTGCTTGGTACTGTGCCATGGCAACCTTTCCCATCAAACTGGACTGTTCCTTGTTATCCCAACAGCTTGAGAAGGATTCTGGTAGATGCGTATCCCCCAGGTCTAATAGCTGGGATTTTTCCCTTTTCCAGCCCTCTCCCATTTTGGAGTGAACACGCTTAAAGAAAAATTTCAGGGCCATCATTCAAACCTCAGTTGCTGCTCCCCAGATAGTATGGCTGAGCACCAGCCTCCTGCCCCATGTCTCAGATGTGGGAGAACATGTCATTGGAGGAACACAGTTCAGACCATGCATGAGAGATTCATCCCTTCCCATTGCTGCTGTTGAAAAGCAACTTCCAACAGCAAGAGCTGACAGGGAGCAAGAGATGGTACTGCAGCATAGTGCAGTTTGCAGTTACCTTGAGCCTTGCTTTGCTTCCCTTGTTCAGCAAGTCTCCTTGGTATTTCTGTACACCTTCCCAGAAGAAAAGGATGGTTCAAAATCAAGGAAGGTCATCAGTTCCTGCTCCTGTGACATTTCTTGTCACAGGCAGCCACATGCACGCAAGGTTAAAATGGGCTGATACCAGCCATAAATCACCTTGCACTATCTCCCCACTCTCAGAGAGTGTTGTAACCAGTTAAAATTTTAACGGTGAGATCACAAAAACCAAGCTGCTTAGGGCACTTTGGTTAAACCAGCTGCTGGCCCCATCTTTAGTGCTTAGAAATGGAGTAGGGATGGATTTGTGTTTCATTTAAAAACCATGACCACAAACTGGCCATCACCAAGCTCCGCAAAGAGATGCTGGGTCACAGCTAGTAAGGAGAAAATGGGGAAAAAAAAAAGAAATTATCAACTATTAAATGCCAACCTCCCACAGCACAGCTTCCTTTCTGTATGCTTCTTATTCAAATAATGAATCAATTTAACTCTTTGAGGCTTAGGTGTACACTGCAGGGAACATACACTGTTTATGCCATGGTTTAGAAACCTTTATGGGATGATCTGCAAGGGTCAGATGTGGATGGCTGGGTGAAGACAACACACAAATACACCTCTTCTGAGCCCCTCCCTCCTTCCCTGAGTTCTTAGTTTTCCTATAAAAATCTCTAGGCGGCATGGATGCAAGGAAAGATGAGAAATATATGCTAGAACTTAGGAGCCAGCGTGGCCAAGGAGCCTCCAGGAGGGCATGGTGGCAGTCAGAGCTCTCCTGAGTGTGCTGGGAGCCAGGTTGCTCAGAGGAGGGTGCATGGCCTCACTCATCCCAGTGAGTCCTATCTCCACGACGGAGGGATGTGAGGCTGGAAAGCGGCATTATGTGCCAGGAGAGGGAAATGCTTTTCAAATGTGGTGGGGGATTTTTACTGGCAGTGGTGGGGCCAGCACTCAGCTTTCAGCAGGATTGCTGTGGTCTGCGCCCTCCCTTGCAAGACCCCAAAATTTCACCTCAAAGCAGAGAAATCCCTTTTCTCTTCCTCCCCCTCCTCTTCAATCTGTTGATCTGTTTGGAGCTGGGAAGGGGACAACTTTCCCTCTGCCACTGGAGGGGATGGGGGTTGGCAACAGGAAACCGTCCCCTCCTGGACAGGTTGTGGAGGAAAAGGTGAAGGATGAGCATGAGAAAAAATGCTATTAAAGGCTCTGCAAGAGTAGTGTGTGGTGGTCTAGAGGCAGCCCACTGAGCTCTGGCTGTGAGGGAGGTGGGTGCCATGCTTGGGTCTGGGAGCTCCCTCCAGCACCTGCCTGCAGGGACCAGACCAATCCCCACTTTTTTTTTTTCTTTTCTGGAGATAAATCCCTTATGCTGACATGGAGAGATCACCACCCTGGAGCTCTTGGGACTGTGCACACCCCGACCAGCACCATTACAAGACACCCTTTTGGATGCAGATACCCCTGTGCATCTGCACACCCAGAGATGTCCCTCCTATGTCCCAGAGGAGGACATGTCCCTCAGGCAGAGGATTTTCATTCGTGGGAACGTGTGGGGATGGCTGCGTGTTTCGCCCGTGTATCGCATTGCCCTCCAGTGTTAGCAGACAGGAATATTTTGTTCTGTCTGAATCTTCTCCCACTCACCAGCCCTGAGTGTTTTCTCTTCCTAACGAGATGTGAAGGCAGGCAGGCCCTTTGCTGGTGCACGGAACTATTTTTGGCTGCAGAAGGACTGACTGTAGCTCCTTCTAATTGCATAAGCATTTGTATAATTCATTGGCACTGGGTTTCATCATTGGGAGCCCGTGCATACAGAATAGAAAAGGACTTGTGCATTTCCTCTCCATCCTTTCATTTCTCTCCAGCGACTGTTCTGCGGGCTACAGGTTTAGTCCCAGGTCAAATCCCCTCCGTTGGCAGGAAATGCTCTGTTTTATCCCTTCCCTGGTTTCTTGAGGAGTTCAGGGCAAACCCAGGAGGATCTGAGAAAACATTTCCTCCCGCAGATTGCAAAGCACATGCCTGGGAGCGTCGAATCGGTAGCTGAAAGCCAAACAGCCGGAAAAACTCCCAAGGAAGGGCTTATAAGATGACACGGGTGGGTTAGGCGCTGGGAATGACTCACACATCCGAAGCTCTGGGATCTCCAAACCCTTTGCAAACAACAGTGAAAAACAAACCTATAGCCACCCCTCCCTCCTTGGTGACAGACGGACTGGGGACACACCGTACCTGTTGGTGCAGAGGAAGGGTGGCTCCAGGGAGACCTTATTGTGACCTTTCAGTACGTAAGGGGAGCCTATAAGAAAGATGGGGCACAGACATTTTAACGGGGCCTGTAGAAATAGGACAAGGGGTTATGGTTTTAAACTAAAAAAGGGTAGATTCAGACTCAATATAAGGAAGACATTTTTTACAATGAGGGTGATGAAACACTGGAACAGGTTTCCCAGAGAGGTGGTAGATGTCCCATCTCGAAACATTCAAGGTCAGGTTGGTCAGGGCTCTGAGCAACCTGATTGAGTTGAAGATACCCCTGCCCACGGCAGGGGGGTTGGACTAGATGACCTTTAAAGGTCCATTCCAACCCAAACTATTACACGATTCTACGACTTCTAGGGAAGCTTTCAAGGAGGAAAATGTAAAATTTGCCCCTGGGGAACATGAGAAATCTGAATACTTTTCACAAGCCAGAATCTGTCTCATGGTGACCATCTCCTGTGAGCAGTGGTACCTGGGAGGGTTCTGGTCTCCAAAAGGGCACCTCTTTGCTCCCAGCCAGGCTGTTTTCACTCCTCTCCATTGAAACTGCTCAACAGCTTGCAAAGTTAAAAGCAGAGGAGAGGGGTGAGCAGGAGAGCAGCAGGCACAGACAGTCCTTGTTTCCTTAAGAACCTGCCAAAAAAAATTTAAATAATAATAAAAAAAAAATAAATCTGTGATCACATGATACTCCCAGTCCTGCTCTTAGCACCTGGCAGGAGAGCACCCAGCTTGCCTCCCCATTGCTCTGCCTGCAAGGGGCAGCCTCCACCAGCGTCCTGGAGAGGCTGCAGACCCATGTGGGCCCAGGCACGCCAGGAGCTAAAATGAGCGCCGCAGCTGCTACCACTGGGATATTTTCAGTCATGTGACAACCAGAGACAGTCATGTGACAACCATCTCTGCAGCGCCTAAACATGGTGAGGTGTTGTGCTTAATTAGCAAGGCGGCTCTGCTGCCTTCCCGTCCCTCCATCACCTGCGCTCCGGACACAGCTGCAGCAAAGCTGAGGTTAACAAAAGCCCGGAGTTAACAACTCCGAAGTGATAAGAAGGCTTAAAACAACCCACAACAGACTAAAATTAAACTGAAATTGGGCTCTGAGTAGGCTTTGGGACTGAACTGAAACAAACTCTATGCAAGCTCAGACTTGCTTCATGCAGAAAGAGCCATGTTAGTTCAAAGTGTTTGCCTTGTTTCAAAATACAAAAGTTTTCCAAATCGCAGAGCATTATATTTTTAGACATCTGAGGAAAATAATTGCTGTGGAAAAGAAGACTTGCTAGCTTCATGAAAGGGAAAACAACCTACCTGCTTCTCTTGCCAGATGCCTTCTTCTAGCAATGCACTGCTTTATGCTGGGGACATCCAACCATCCATAAACCCTTTCACCAAACATACTAATCAGTGGCTTAATTACACCTGGGCTTTGGTCATTTGGGTCCCTGGCTTCTCACACTTGAAACCTTAATGGTCTATTTTTATTGATATATTTATTTATTTTATGCACACACTGTCGCTCGAAACAGCCTCCAAAGTTTTTAATAAGCTTCCTGGAGGATAAGTCAACATTCATGGACTGAAGAGAGATTTATTAATTGCCTGCTTTATACTTGGAGGCTGACAGGTCCCTCTAAGCTGTGCATCATGAAAACACCAGCTTTGTAAATACCTAGGAAGTAGGACTCATGGGAATGGTCTGGGTAGCAAATCAAGGAGGGGGGTATGCTGACTTCCAGGAGCTGGAGATGCTGCTGGCAGAGGCTTTGTACCCCTCTTGTTGTCTTCCCCCTCCACCTGTAGGATCCCTGACCTACTCTGTAGAAAGCAGTGGGGACAGCAAGGAGGATGTACCATTCTCTTGTCCAGAGGGGATGGAAGGCATCTCTGGTAATGTGCCTTTTACTGGTATTTCTATCACCAACTTAGCCCTATCTCCATGCATTTCATGTCTTGCAGCTCATCCTATAGCTCCCCACCTTCTTCTTCTTATCTGATACGAGTTAGATATTCCTGGAACAGGTCTTAAGGAAACTCACCTGCCATCTCAGGCTGGTCCTCACACCATTGTGGGAAGAACGAAGAGCAGATGCTCAGATAAAGCAAACATCAAGAGCAGGGAATTGCAGAGATTGCTGCTGCCTGTTTTCCCATGCTTGCAGCCTGGATGCAGGGGTTAAGTCCCATCCCTTTGGCAGTTTGCTCCATTGGTGTTGGTATAGCTGATGAGCAGAAAGATGCTCCCCCAGAATATGATTCCCTTGGGGTGAACAAAGCATCATGCTTTCAGAATTCTTTTCATGGGAAGACAACAAAAGGCTCTTCTAGTGTTAAAAGTCTGTTTTAAGAGTGTTAAAAGACCAGGTTTGCCTGTTCTGTGGTGGTAGGGGGATGCTAAAACATAAGCAGGTGTCAAACTCAGTTTAGCTGGGGGGAGGCAAAACCAGAACTAAATTTTTGGATGACCTGATGGGAAGTGCATATAAACAGGCTGTTCTGGAATCTGAAGAAGGCGTAGACAAACCTATAGGTTTGTACAGGAAATTCCTGTATACAGGAAAATACAGGAAATCCTGGAGCAAAGACAATAAAATTCATGGGAGGAGCTAGCAAGGAAGAGAAATGAGCAGCCAGTTTCTCCCTAGGCAGCAGGTTCATGCTCAATTTCTTTCATTTACAATCTCGTGTGACCAAAATAATATTTCAAGGTCACTCAGGGGATTTGGTGAGGAAGATGAGAAAATCCTGGAAAGCGCAGGAACTGTAGTGCCATGATTCTGCTTTGCCCTTGTTCCAGCAAGTCCCACGTATTTTGGGGACACCCTTGCTGGTAGGTTTGGTGGGATCCTCAAATAGAGTGAAAGGCGATGCAAATTGAATTGATGCACTTTATGCCCACAGAGGACTTCTGAAACCAGTGAAAACTCTGTGGGGGTAAAGGAAGGCAAAATGCAACTGCTGATGAGGATGAGCTCAATGAAGATACCACTTTGATCTGTAGCAGTGCTTGGCAAATTTACAAACATTTGATGGTGTGAGGGAGCAGAGATGGAGCATAAGATGGGGAGCTGAGTGCTCTCTATTCACCAAAGCGAACCTTCACCTGAAGTGATGCCTCTGCCCATGAAAATGGGCTTTACAGGGCCTACATAGGACTGGAAAGGGCTTGTTTATATCTGGGAGAGGTGTTATAGGAAAGGAGATTGGAGATGGGGACTGTGAGAGTGAAAAGGTCTGTTTGATTTGATCCAGATGTTTGGTTAAGACTGAGGACATGACTGGGCTCCTGGAAGGAACATTGTGCTGTAACACACCTGTCATATGTGTTAATACTGATCCTTGGCTTTTTTGAGGATGGAGAAATAGCCTGTTGACTTTGGAGGCCCGTTCACTACACACAAGACAAAGTCCATGTGTTGCTGGTCCCCATGAGTGGGCAGTTCTGCAAAAAGTGGTGGCCTCTGCTAACTGTGGCCCATCTCATCCCACTATAGGTCCTGCTGGGGCTCTGAATGCTTTCCATGTCCTGTCCACAAGTGTGGAGACATGGAGACCTCTTCAGCAGCCAGGCAGTGTGGGCAGGGTGTCAACAGGAGATGGTCATCGTTCTGTCGCTTGTTTGATCTCCCTGTAGGACAATGAGCAAATATGTGGAAATCCTCTATGATGGATGGCAGAGTCAGGAAGAGAAAATAAAAGTGATATCCAAAGACACTCTAACAAGCTTTCTAGGTCTGAGCTGGGTTGCAGTCAGTGATAATCCATCCAGGAAGGTTCTGATCCGGTTGTCTTATTAATAATACCTTTGCTAATTAACTGCTGTTCATTTTCTTGCTTCATCTGTGGACAGATCAAACAGTGCATTAGCAAATTCTCTGGCTTAATTAATCTTCTTCCTGTTTAAAGAGAGCAGAGTGAGCAAGGCTTGGCTGTCTCACCAGTCTCAGGGGGAACGTGGTGAAAGCATCACTCAAGAGGACAGGAGGGAAATCCTTCTGTGGAAAATGCCTCTTTCCATGAGGTGCAAGGGTAACAGAAGGAGGTGTGGTTGCATCCAAAACCCACAGCATGATTCATGTCCAAACAGAGGCTTTATACGTATTTCACATAGCAAGGATGTACCTTGAAGAGAGGACAAGGTTGTATCAGATCCTGGAGCCTTTTTTTTGCGAAGCTAAGTGGTCCCAGTTGTCAGAAGAAAAAGCAGTGATCCCAGCTCCAGGTACCTTCTCCTTCCTCTCGTCCCGGCTCTCCTTTCCAATGTGCTGTGAATTACCATCTGCATCCCGGGACAGCCTGGCCTTAGATGAACGCCAAGGAAAGACTCTTACATAAACCTCTTCATCCATAATGGATGAACATCATCAAAATTCAACGTCAGCCTCGGGAGCCTTTCCGGTGCCTCGCCTACAAATTTCTCCAAGAGGCTAGAAAGCCCCAATTTAGCACTGCACATTGATTAGAGAGAAACCTGGGAGTTTAGGCTCCCTCATGCCGAGGGAGTCTCCATCCTCGAAGGGTCTTTTAATGTAATCAAGTCCTTTTTAAATATGAAAATGATGTTCTGGCCTGAGCATGCGAAAGTCCAGCTCTGGGCTTGTTCAGCCCTGGAGAGGCAGGGGGGGAGATCACAGATGGTAAAGATGGTGTAAATAAAACCACCGGTAACAGCAGCAACTGTCACTTTCCCCTGTGTGCCCAGCTGCTGTCTGGTCACACAGAGGATATTTCAGGCCTGAAATGTCCCTTTATGCTTTAGGCTGAGATTTGGGGGTGGAGGAGGATGGGGATTTCGGTGCTTCATCTTGAATTGCTCAACTTTGAGAGCACATTGGAAAATCCCTGGTTTCTCCCATCTTCAAATCTCTCTCTGCTGGTAAAGGTTTGCCGGCAGAGGTACCATCTTTTGTTCAAACAAAGAAATTAGACAGGCTTCTGGGTCCGTGTCTAGGTTTGAATAAAACCAGCAGATCTCCAAACCGAGACCGCTTTGGCTGGATTTTGGCAAGAGGTTTGCACCTTTGTAGCAGCAGGTAATTGGTACCAATGGAAGAGGGCACAGGGGGAAAGGGGAAAAGAAAAAGGATAATAAATAAAGGAAAAAGGATAATAGATGGGAGGGAGATTATAGTGAAGGATAAACAGCTGAGTCTGTGGCTTTTGGTATCCAGAAGTTATGAATTTTAGCTCTGGAATTTCTGAGCTTTGGAGGTGTTATGGCTCATTGGTCTAAGCACTGGGAGGGCCAAATATTTCCCTTTAAAGCCCACCTAGTGAACACATGTCCCTGCTGGCTCTGCAAGAGGTGGGACAGATGTCCAAGTCCATGTTGACCCCTCTGTGCTGAGGGCTGAGTCCTTATTATGTCTGGCTGTGGGGTGGGACTTTGTAGAGTAGGGTAGATGGTTGGACTCGATGATCCCAAGGGTCTCTTCCAACCTGAATGATTCTATGATCTGCAGGTGATTCAGCCCTTGCATTTTACCTGCCAACCACAGGATGCGATGAATTGCCCTCATCAAAGCCACATCTCCCTGTAGACCATAGAGGGAATCCAGGCAACACACTGAAACTCAGCCCTTGTCCTAAATGCTGGAGTTAAGGGCAATGTACCCATCGGGATGAACAGCCAGAGCTCAGGCTCTGGTTGCTATCAGCTTCCATTGTGCTGTTTTGGACATTTTTCAGCCTTTTCATCTGTGATATGCACAAAACCAGCTCCTACAGGATACAATGTTGTTTGCAGTCATTCTCCAGGACAACTGACAAATAAATGCACAAGAGGGCAAAAGTCCCAACTAGGAATGACGTGAGTCAAGTCTTGTCTCATCTCACTCAAAATTGCTGGAGTAGCAGTTCGGATTTGTGGTGGTGCAGAATCTGACCTGTTCCCTCTAGAGTCAGAGGCAGGAGAAGATAATACCAAAAGAACTGATCTGGATGTCAGAAACATTTCATGAATTCCTGTTAATTCACCCATCACTTCAGTTGGAAAGAGCCCTGCAAAAGATGAAACATTTTGACAGTTGAAACATTTACCAATCTTGCATGAAAAAGCTTCAATTTTCTCGTTTGAAAATTACATTTAATTTTTTAAACTTACTTCAGTTTAATTTTAAAAGATCCTCAAGAAGATACAAAATAAAATAAGATGTTTCTTTAGATCCAAGGTGCTTTTTATGAACATGTTTTTTCAGTATAAAAAAATAAACAAACTTTAATTTTTTTCAAATGTGGTTATAAGCACAGTTTTGAAAAAAACATTTATACCAGAAGCTAGCATCAGATCATGTAGCAGAATGTTACCCAGCTTGCGTTGGTGGTTCACTGTTGTCTGTAAGACATCAGAAGGTAGCCCATGAAATGATTATAATTAATCCTTTCTCCTCAGGTGTTTTCTCCCAGGCAGCTGGTTTGTACGTGTTACCACCCCTGCCAGGCAGAATTGGAAGAAGGGGTCAGTGCCTAGTTAAAAGCCAAATTATAGCAATAAAACTACAGTTTTGCAACCCAAATATACTGTGTTTACCTTGTTTACCTAAAAAGTCCCTTTATTGCCCACTCATTCAGCCTCCCAACAAGTGAAATTCAAGCAATTTTTATTTTTTTCCCAAAGAATAAAGGCAAACCATTAAACCCTGAGCTAAGATGCCAACACTTGCTGAGTTTACTATTGATAAAGGCAGAGCTGGACCTTAGTAGGTCTCAGCCATGGATGTAGCTACCCCAGTTTATGCTTGGTGTTCCTGAGGTACACACATGCACCATTACAACAAAACAGACATAGTGCAATAAATTCACAGCCTCCCTTATTTCTTTCCATTCAAAAACTTCATTGATGCCCTTGTAGGTACTTAGTTGCACTCAGTAAAAGCTTAGTCTCTAATAGAGAGAACAGATGGAGATCAGAAGAGCTTGCTCACCACCCTGGCTTGGGGGCATGTGAAGAAAATTTGTCTGGAAAGATATTTGCTGTTGCTCTGGAAGCCCCGTGCATTGAATGTGAGCATGGGCAGCCCAAAGACTAGTGCACACTGGATATTAAAAATTCAGCATGCTGCACAGGGCTTGGGGCTTTTAAAGCCACTTAGATCTTCCTGTGACCCTTTGTCTTGATTTTCTGGGAGTGTGACAGTCCCCAGGGACCCATGGCAGCTCAGTGTGTGGTGGTGAAGTCAAGCACTGCAGAGTTTGATGACTGCAGAGACAAACTATGACTATCTTTCTTGCAAGGACAGGTTTCTCATGGGACCTTTGGTAAGTTCTGCCTCCTGCGGCTGCAGAAATCCTCTCCAAGGGCAAATAATTTCTGCAGCTTTTATTATTTTCTAATAGCTACTCCCCAGACCAGTTCAGGATGAAACAAAGCTTGAGAATTGGGCTGAAGGCTGGGGTTCAAGAAAAGGAGCTTAAACAAGGCAGTAGCATGAAGGTGCTGTTTGATTGTAAGGAAGAAGGTCCCAGGGTTCCCCCAGAGGCAAGAATCTGGATGAAGTATTGGGAGGAGGCTGCATTTGGCCAGGCTGGAGCTAAAATGCAGAAGCTGGGAGGATGCAAATGCAAAAATAACAATGTCCATAAGGCGGTGGTGGTGGAAGCCTGCAAACTTGTCCATGTGGTCAGTGCTGAAGACAGTGGAGATGTGGGCAGTCATCTGACCCACCAGAAAGCCTGCAGGTCACCATGTCAATGTGACAGAGAGACTAGGCTTGGGTAGTCAAAAAGCCTTGGTAGATCTGAAACAAAGCTTTTGCATCTCATCTGTAAGGGATGAAATGCTTGTGCCGTTGACGCTTCTTAAGAGCCCAGGAGATGAATCCCAACTACACCACAGGCTTAAAAACAAAGATTTGGGCTGGTAGAAAAGAACCCAAAAAGCAAACATTATGCCCAAAACCCAGCCAAAGATGACAGTTTATTAGATGAAATCCATTGAGGTGCTGGGAAAGAAGAAATAAAGTGAAAAACAGTGCTCCGGGGCCTTTAAGATGTGTTTTTTCACAATAGCTGCCTTTTGAAATGTAAAAAGGAATAACCAGATTCGCACTGGGAGTCTGTTATATTCACACGATGAGCTGTAGGATTCTCCCTTACCAGTTGTACTGAGATGAAAGCAAAAGCCGTCACAATCTTTTATTCAGGTATGCAGCAGTAGTTAAGATGATTAACTGTTCCTTATTTAATACTGTCCAAAGGACTGTGCTGGTTTTATGTCCAACCCAGAAATGAACTGGTAAGTTGTTTTCACAGACCTGCTGTGATAATGATGGCCAAGCCAGAGGAGATGGGGGGAACCTGAAAGATGCGTTTTGATACTATGTCAAGAATTCTCATGACTAACCAAAAACCATAGGGAAGAGGGCTTATATTTAAAATTATGCGTCGCTTGTAATGAAGATGTTAAATAGTGCAATGGATCATTGATCTGTACAAATGCAACATTCATCGTATCCAAACAAGGATGGCTGAGTGCTTTGCATTGCTATGTTTGGTCTTGTTTCACCTTCTCCATGGCTTTCTGGTTAGATTCACCATTTAAAATTGCACAAAATAAGCCAGTCTCAAATCTGCTGTCTCTATAGGTCTGTGGGTTTTAAATCTGTGTAGTGAGAGTCACTGAGGCAAACTCCTTTAGTACAGAATATCTGTAAATGTTAGGAGAAATAGGGCAACCCAAATCCTTGGAGGAAACAATGATAATTGAAAATTTGATCGAAACTTTGCCCTGCGTCCATCATAAGGCATGAAAAAGGCCAGGAACAAAACAATGAAGTAATTAACCCCTAAAATAACACGCAGCAACATCCATTCATATTTGCCTTGTCTCTGGAGGAGGTTCCTTATGAGCATGTTTATGTGTTTGTAGGACTTTGTAGGACTAACACTAAATACCTGGCAGGTAGATACATCTACTCCATCTATGACCCCATCTGGAGTACTGTGTCCAGCTTTGGAGTCCTCAACACAGGAAGGACATGGACTTGTTGAAACAGGTCCAGAGGTTGAAACAGGTCCAGAGGACAGCCAAAATGACCAGAGGGCTGAAGCACCTCTCCTATCGAGACAGGCTGAGAGAGTTGGGTTTGTTCAGCCTGGAGAAAAGAAGGCTCCAGGGAGACCTTATAAGACTGGAGACCTTCCAGTACCTGAAGGGGGCCTACAGGAGAGATGAGGAGGGACTCTTTATCAGGGAATGTAGTGATAGGATGAGGGGTAATGGTTTTAAATTGAAAGAGGGGAGATTTAGATTAGATACCAGGAAGAAATTCTTTACTGTGAGGGTGGTGAGACACTGGAACAGGTTGCCCAGAGAAGCTGTGGATGCCCCATCCCTGGAAGTGTTCAGGACCAGGCTGGATGGGGCTTTGAGCAACGTGCTCTAGTAGGAGGTGTCCCTGACCATGGCAGGGGATTGGAACTAGATGATCTTTAAGGTCCCTTCCAACTCTAACCATTCTATGATTCTTTGATTCTATGTGTGAGCTCCTGACCCTGAGCTCCCTCTGTGCTCAGTGAAATGAAAAAGTTGCTGAAAGGATGGCTTGTTGGACTTTATTCTAGACGTGTGTTTTACTATGCCCAGAAAATGCAGATTTGTCTGTGTTGGCTGTGGAGTGAGGAAGGGGTGGCCAGCTGAAATGGAGACACCCATGCAGAAGATACTTGAAATGGGGCAGAGGGATCCTGCCCCACGCAGTAGCAGGCTCTCTGCCTGAATTTTCAAACAGCTCTTGAGCCATTTGATGGAAGGGAAGTTACCTCAAAGGCACTTGTTTTGCCCATGCTTCATGAAAAAAAACGACCAAAGAGAAACCTTTGGTCATTTAATCCACTGAGGAGAGGATGCAAACCGAGCTCAGACATCCCAAATGCCCAGTAATTCCTATTGGGAACACAGAAACACTTCACCCAGAATGCTCATCTATTTCAACAAGTAAACCCAATCATCCATGAACAGAAATCTAGAGGAAAAATAGGGTTTTTTTCATGGTGCACACAGAATGATGTGTTTTCAACTTAAGAACCAATGAGTATTTGCTATCATAATTGTATCATGGTTGAAGAGCCTGGCTGGTTTGACCTTGTCCAAGAGAAAAAAAGGTTGAAGAATTGAGAACCCTAAATCCAGACTGGTGAAGGAGTGTGGTTTGGCCCATCTCTGTAAAAACAAGAAGCAGTAGAGGGGTGAAAACAAAGCCACAGCGGTGTCTGGTTCTCTGAATATAGGTGTTACAATGCCTTTTGAGGTGACCTGGGGGTACCTGAGCCTTCTATCTGGGCAGCTACAACAGAGGATTTGTGGGAGACTCTCACTGTTATCGAGATGCTGCTGGTGGTCAGCTGGGATAACCCACTGTGTTTTCCATGGCTCTGTGTTTAGAGAGCTAAACCCACTGTCAGTGACTGCTTATTATTGGAGTTAGCTTTCATGCTTATTTTTATGATTAGGGAGTGTAAGCCTTTGAAGGAACTTGAGATAGCATGATGTGATTGGCAGGGCGTGGGAGACGTGAATCCATAAATCTGTGCCTAGACATAATTGCTCAAGAGAGGTTTTTTTCTTAGCTCCATCCCAATGAACATATATCACAGCATTTCTGGGTGGGCCCCTTGAGGACTTGAGAAAATCACTTGCTGTGTGTGGTGGGAAAACAGCAAACAGGGACCAGGAATTATGCTGGAAATACAGATTTTTAGCTAGGGGACAGAAACAAGGTCCTGCAGCAGAATGAGCCATACTGGGGCATACTATGTATGGCTGCATCTTTTGAGGAGGGCCTAAATGTAGGTTTTCGAAATGAAGGACACCCAGGTCAAAGGAGACAAACCCCTCTGGAGAGTGACTCCCTTTCTTTTCTGGGTTTATCTTCGGATGGTGTTAATACCCCCTGGAGGTGCTCACTCCTGCTGTGCTGGAGATGATGGACTGCTTCCTCCAGGACCTATGCTTGCAGCCTGTCCTTGGGTATCAGCTGGTTCCCTGTACCAGCTCATGGTCTTGGCCATGGTATTTCAACATTTACACTAGTCAAACTCCTCCATGACCATGGCACCTTACCGTCACCAGCTCTTATCAGTTGCTCTGCGTCAGGGAGCTCTATCTCTAAAACAAATACCTGGGCAGGAGTGGTCAGGTCTATGCCTAGTCCTTCTTTGGGGGACACTGCAAAAGCTGCAGATTTATGAAGCCTTGTGGTCTCATGTGGCAGATGCTCTGAAGATGTACAAAATTGCAAGGTAAAATCATGCTTATGCCAAATTGGGCCACGCTGACTGTCAGAATTGTCCATGATGTGACAGTGTCCAGCAGCAGATGATAATGGAAAGATATCAGCACGTGGTATTAATAATGGAGTCCTTCCTCAAAAATCCTTTAAGCTTTGGCAAATTAAATTAAGGGTGTCCTAACGATGAATAGGGGAAAGAGAAGAGATGGACAGGGGAAGCAAAAATGCATTTGTCCATGTATTAATTCTACTTGCCCCACCCCATCCTCACTATTTCCAGCAGTGCAAAACCTGACAAGTAGTATTGACGAAATGCAGCAACAGGGGACTCTAAAGAGACTTCTTCCATAAGTGAGAAGTTGTCATAAAGATGCCCCTCCTCACTGGATTTTAGAATGGTTTTCAGTGTCCAAGGGTGTGTTTCAACACTGGAGTGAAGACATGAAATGTGGAGCAAGCCACTGGTTTTGAGCTCTTGCTGTTGGATAAAGACTTTGAATGTCTGGCGAAGCTGATGCAGTTAGTCCCAAAACATGTTCTTTAGCTGGGCTGGAGACATAGCTTTGTCCTTGCACAGCCATAGCAGATCTATAAATAAATCTTTCTAGACAAGGGAATAAACCCCCCTCCCCCCCTATTTTTGTGTTCCTCCCTGTAGCGTTAGTTGTCTGAGACATGGGTTGCTGCGTTGTTGTTTTTGTTGTATTTTTGTTTGCAGACCCAAACCCTCAGAGGCCAACTTTGCACTGTAACAAGCAAAATCCAGCTGACAGGTAAAGACAGTCCTGGAGAGGCGAGCTGGGTCATATGGGCTCATATGACTCATATTTTGAGAGGGAAAAAAAATCTTTCTCCCCCGCTCCTTTCCCAACTCATCCTTGCAACAAAACACTCCCCGACATCAAAACAGTCCTAAGAAGTCTCTTGTCAGAGCCACTCATGGTAATAACGGATGCATTTCCCATTGGGGGGCCAAGACTGTCTCAGCAGAGATACTCTGAAAGGGCAGAGCTCCATGGGCAGCGCCGCAAAGTGCCAGGAGATGTCTGAAGTGGCAGGAAGCGTCTGCCACTGGAGATTTGTCTGGGTGCCTGGTGATTAACGATGAGATGGAAGGAGAGATGAGGTTTCCAGAAAAACATCATGGGGCTTTTTAAATGCAGAGAGGGGCAAGGCTGTGGCATGGCAAAACATGTATGGTTAACAAGGTGGCCCTTTGTGTCCATGTTTTGGTTGCCTACATCTCTGGGTCTGAGAGCTGAGTGACCCGAATTTCCATAGCTTTTTCCAGCTAAGAATTAAGCTAGATATCTGACTTCATCCCCCTCCTCTTCTCTCCCTGCAGATAATTTCAAACATTTTGGATCCTGGGTGCAGCTGCAACTGAAATAGGAATGTCCAGTTCATACGATAGTCCTTTAGACAAGCCCTGTGGTCCCTTGTGACGACTGCTAACCACTAAAGAAACATAATGCTATCACTAGAGAAGCATCTCATATAGCATCACAAAGATTTTCTCTAGCCTAAACTTCACCTATTTCCCCACAAACTCCAAGTTTACAGCATTTCTCTCAGTAGTTTTAACACATGTAATTATTTTAATGCAAGCCACACATCTCCTGTGTTTGTGATTTCCACAAACAATGGGGACATTTCTTAGTGTCCCCATTGTGGGGGGACATTGGTTAAGTTGGATGAGTGACTGCAAACTTCGTCCACACAAAGAAAAGCAAGTCTGTGGCAGAAATAAGGCTGTGATGGATGTGATGTGAAAGCTCATCTCTCAGAGAAAGGATGTACTGTATGAATTACCTGAAGGACCGGGGACCAACAAGCAGAGAGCAGCAATTGGAGAGGACAGAGAGCAGGGAACGTGGTGGGGTCAGGCTGGCTATGACTATGAAGGGAGATGTGCATGTGGGAGAAAGTTCCAGGATGGAAACCAGAGGCCAAGAGAAGAGTCAGATTCAGCAGGATCCAGAGGAAGAGCAGGGCAGGGAAAGGGGGAAAAATTGAAACTTGGAACATTAATAGAAAAAACAGAATTTGTCCCAGCTCCTTCACATTCAGGGAAATGTTTTCATCCCTATTTTGCTTGTGTGCAAATTTCTGAAAGACCTCTTCTAATAGCTAATTTAGACCACTCCAGAAGAGACAGCAAGATCCTGAATATTGGCTAAGTGCTTCATCAAGAGGAGCTAACAACCCTGGCTGAGCTTTCCAGGGGGCTCACAAGAATTTTCTTTCCAATATGCTTCAAAATCCCTGGATGGAAAAGGCCAGGCCCAGGGAGATGCTAAATGTACCTGGCTGGCCACTGATGTGGAATATGAACTCAACTCTTGCTGTTGTGGCAGATTCACTAGCTGAGATTTGAACCTAGAATCTCAGCTTTTTGCAGTCCAGTAAAGAGAAGAGTTCAATTTTGGCCACAAGTTGTGGCCATGCTCTGAAAAGCAGCACAAACTTAAAGTGAGAACTAGCGCTTAAAAATTTCATAAATAGCTGCTCTCAGATAAGCAGCTGAAATCTTGCTCGAGCAGCTCCAAAAATGCATGGCTTCTTGATCCTTCAGCTCAAAGGAAAATCAACAACTTGTATGGATGAGTAAATTAATTTTCACCACTTGCAAGGCCCATGCAATAGATAATTACACATATGAAAGCTGTACCACTAGCAGGACAAAGGAGGGGTCTCCCCAGGCTTTTGGCCAGCTTTCCCATCCTGTCAATGTTTTCCTTGGCATTTCTGCTGGAGTTAAACTGCTCCAGGGAAAGACTTTGCTGGCAGCTTTCCCAAAGCAATCCCACTGGAACAGTTTCGTGCTGTTGCCCATCACTGCCATGTGCAATGTCCATCTTTCAGGTTCAGGGAGGCGTTGGTTGGGTAATCCTCAGGTCACCTTCTTCCAGGTGCTGGTCCATCACTGAGCTCTGGCGTCACTGTGACTTCTTATCTCAGCAGCAAAAAGGATCAAATCATGCTGCAGTCACGAGTGAAACCCTTCGTAGATCCTTACACACGGTTCTGTCCGCCACTCTTCAAAAGCCTGTGAAGTCTATGGCATGGTTATCCCAGGCAGATCCTACTGATCTCTTTCTAAGCCTCCTCTCTTCACCCTTGGCAGCACTCTCCTGTTTCAAAAAGGAAGGGAACGCAGAAAGTTAACATCTTTGGGATCACCAAGCCAGCTGAATGTGAGTTGCCAGGGCTCTGCACCGCACTCAGAGCAGCAAGGACCCTCCTGCATCCCCACAGGGTCTGTGCTACCCAGGTCACCCCAGACCTGGACCCTGACTCAGCGTTCCTACATACACTGCTTTTCATCTGGCAAAGCACAGGCATCTGTCCTGCACTGCAGCTGCCCCAAGCTGACATGGCTGTGGATATCTCTTGTGGCTAATGGATTCATGCCTGAGACAACAGAGGTGCCCACAAAGCAGAGCAGCCTTGTCCTACCATGGTGAAGGGGACCATCCCTGCCTGGACGTGCTGCAGGACCCTTTAGCAAAGCAATGCCCTACTGAACTATGGAGCAGCTGCTCCAGTGCCATCAACAGCTCAGAAGGATGTAATAATTTTCCCTTTCTGCCCAGCGTCACATCTCAGGGCCCAGGTTTCCAAAGCACTGAGCATCTGCCGAGCCTATTGGCGTCAGTGGGAGCTGCTGGCACTTTGCCCTATCAAAAATTGGGCCCATTTAACATGACTCAGCTGAAATACAAAATTAGCCAGAAAGGTAGGGCTGAGTTGGAAGATTCGAGCTGTTCTGCCTTGATATTAATTCTGGCCACGCATATCCTTGCAACGTTACAAATGTTATTTTACAGATTGCGGCAGGCAGAGACACATATGCATCTTATTTTCACAGTAGCACAACAGGCAAAGGGAAAAGCTGGGTCATTCTGTCCCCCAAAAGAAAAGGTTGGCTTCCAGATGACTCAGGAATGTCCTGGAGATCAGCTTTATCTATTTATGTATTTATTCCGGCTGGCATCCGTGAATCACTGCTAATAGCAAAGGGTTGCATAATTGTAAGGAGGATGCTTTTGTGATGCCTCTGACCAGAGAAAAACATCTATTTTGGCTTGTGTCTATGAATAGGTACTCTGCTCTGACTCTCTGCATTTGCAAACCACAGATACTACTGAAAATAAGATATGATTGGCAGGTACAACCTGATTAGCATATACAAATTGCTGTGGCCTTTCTCCAAGCAATCATTTGTACAAATTGTTTCCTCTGTCTCCTATCTGAAAAGAAACAGAGCTATTAGGTACACTGAGACTTTAAAAGAGTCAGCACAAGGCTAATGCTCACACCATCTCATTTCACACTCTTTTGAATGTTCAACTTTTTCTGAACTGTGTCTTTTTTCCCTTCCTTAAGAAAAAGGCCAAAAACCATGGGCTTCGGGTGAAGAGGCGTTTTTTTCCCCTGAAGAAAATCCTTGCTTTTTTCTTTTTTTCACAGCTTTTTTTTTTCTTTAGCAACTGTTCCTAAAATATTTGCTCATTGTGGTTTTCAAACAGATGAAAAAATTCTATAACAGTTTAGAGTATATATTTTTTTTAAATCGCATCAAAATGTAAAAAGAGACTTGTAAGAGAAAGAAAACCTCGCCCGATGAAAAGTGCTTCAGAGTGGGCTGGGATTATATCCCTCTCTCTGTATTCAAGTCAGGAATAGGTCTTGGGGCATTTTAGAACTGAATATGCTCCTGCAATATGCTCCTGCATTTAGAACTGCATGCTCCTCTTAAGATGTTTGATAGCACCAATCATGGAGGTTCAAACCATGAATCAAATATGTCAAACAGCTGAGACTGGATCTGAAGATATGCAACCCCTTCCCAGACACAGGAATAATTTGGCTTTTTTGCTTGTTTTGTGCACATTGGACCTGGAGATGGTGTTACACCCTTCCCTGTAGTCAAGAGCATTCAGCCGTTGTTATTTTCATGGTAGTGAACGTTCCCATGACTCTGGGAGCCAGAGGCTTAAGACCTTCAAGACCTCCCTGGTCTCTGAAGGCAATATGAGGGCCAGCTGGAGAGTCACTGGGTCACTGAATCCTTTTAACTGAGGACATAATTCCAGAAATTTTATCCTACCCAATTTAATTACAATAACAGCATCACTTTGCAGAACAGCCCATCCAAATTTCATAGGCTTTTGAATCGATAATTAGGCATCTTAACGCCCGTTATGAATACCAGGCTGAGTTCTGGCTGCAACCTTAATTAAAAACATCTCGCAGCAGGATAAATAAATAATTCCCTTTTAAGTTTGAGGCCATTTTGTGCTTCAGACCCTGCTGGGCTGCAGGAGGGCTGGTGTGTGGGAGAGGCGTGATAGCTCTGCCTCGATGAGATAAGCGGTGGAGAGGCAGGATGCATCCTCTGACACATGGTCCTAACTACAGCCCCTTCTGGGCTCTGCAAACTTTCTGGCCAGAATCATTTTGCGATATCTACGCTGTCTCAGAGGTAATTTTTTTTTCCTCTTCTGGTCTGTTCTCTGGGGACTTAAATAAATAGCGTGTGAGTAGGTGGGTGGGTGGGTGGATGAGAGGAGGAGGCAATGTTGGGAAGCCACGCTGAGCATGTCACTTTGTGCAGGAATGTTCATGGTGCTGCCTGTCCAAAAATCACTGGTTGTTCTCCAACCCCAACACTACATTGGAAGAGATGGGTCATGGATTTGCTCCTTGGCTTCCTGGCCAAAATCAGTGCACAGCTGATGCTAAAATAGCACATGGACATTGTGAGTCCTCCTGAAGGGCTCTTTCTGGCCATGACATTCCTGCCAATAACCAGCCAACAATAGAAATTTCTTGGTGGTGATTTTTTTCAGCAGAGAAAAAGATTACTGGTGTAACATGTAATGAGACGGGGCACGTCATATCACAGTGAGTTGCAGAGGTGAAGGTATTTCAGACTTTATTTTGGAAAGAAAAGAGAGGTTTTAGAGACCACAATCAAAAATGAGCTTGGAACAAACATGCATATGTCAGTTCAGATCAAGCTGGGTGACAGAGGCAAAGCAGGACCCCAAACTGGGTTTTCTTAAGGAGCAGTGCTGAGAAATTCAAGTCAGTGAGACCGTAACCAAGTTTTCAAAACGTTTTCAACATGTTGGAAAATCTCTGAAAATGGGTACCTGGGTGACAGGTTCAGAATTCATTGGACAAATCAGAGCTTTGGAAAGGTAATTGCTAATATAAGGAATATGTAGATAGGGAAAATCAGTGGTAGAGCCCAAGTGGAGAGGAACAGCAGATGTATGGCCTAAATAAACACTCAGTGTCCTCTCTCTTTCTGAAACCTGGGGAAAATGTGGGTAGTGAAATGGGAATTACTAATCTGAGGGTGAAAAGTCAGCTCTGTTGGGATAGGTAACCCTGCTCGAGAGTGCTGAAACATGAAACATCTGAGGTGGCATGTGAAACTGAATTAAATTAAAACACAGGGATGGACTATGACTGAAGAGCAGCAAGTAGCATCTCTGTCTAAAAGGATGGAAAAAAGTGATCTATGCAGCTACAGGTCTGCTAGTCTGACCTCAGTTGCCCATGGAGAAGCAGTGTTCAGGCTGGAAGAGGTGCTGGTTTTGGGAAGAGGGATGGAAAAGAAGCCGTAGGAGAAGCAGCCATTCAGCCCCATTTTTGGTCCAATAGAAGACAGGATGAACGTGAGGAGGATTTCCATCACGTGTTGCTGACAACGCTGTCACCAGGGTGGTATGAAGCAACCGAGTATCGAGTGCATAGTCCATGGAATCAGCAGTCTGTGATTCCACAAATTTGGTGCTGCAGTGAACATGGTACTTTGACAGAACATCATTCTTCTGCATGGAAGAGGAAAAGCCACAATGACAGACCATGTGCCGCAGCACAAGGGAAGAAATCGGTGCTGTTGCCACAGTCCAAGGGGCTCCTTTTAGAGATAATATCCAGTTGTCCTAGGAAGTTCATCCCTGTTACACCAGGAACCACAAAGGCCCTCCTGATCCCTGTGGAAAGCTCATTTCCAATCATAAAATGGTGACTGATTAATGCTATAACTCTTGAGCAAGATATACAAAGCAGAAGTGGAAATGAGGTTTTCCACAACTGCCAGGTGCACTCTTCCCAAAATCCCCTCTTCATTAAAGTCATAATCAATGGGCAAAACCCGCACCTTTTCTGCAGCAAAGTGATGCAGTGGAGAATTAGGAGAGGTCCAATGCAACAAACACAATCCACAAGTCGTGTTCAGGTTCCCTTTCAACTTCTGCTGGTGGGACCCACAGATCAAACACTTGAAATCTCCAAACCGCACAGGTTTTAGCTCCTGGATCCATCAGTGCAAACTGCAGGACAAGGATGGCTGAGAAGTGCTGCAGACAGGAGCTTCCTGGTCCATTGGGAGCATGAGCAAAGCATGGTCCCTTACTTGCCCAACCTATCCCTCTGACACCTTGCCATCTAATAATACTAAGCAAACCTCTGAAGGAAAGCATTTCCAGTCCTTCCAGACCTTCCACACTCTTTGATTAATCATGGAGCACAATATCTGTGTGTTTTGCTGGCCAGGGAGTCAGTGGGAGCTCCTCCCCAGCAGCCAGAGGGACTGGCAAGGGTTGGGAGCATGCGCATCGATGCTTTGTGCCAGGACCTAAAGGGACCAGTATCGTTTTAAGCCTTTCTCGTGGATTGAAAGTGCACACTTATTCCCTTGCAATATTTAATACCTTGCTATGGATCCCGAGGAATATCTGCCTGCTTGATCATTATAATTAATAATAACACCACGCTGCAGGGAAAAAGACTTGTCTAAATGCTTTCAATTGTTAATGACTCAGACCTTAAGGTTTAATTCATCCTATTCCCTCCTTGTTAATTGAAGGCACTTGGTCTCTTGTTGTGTCAGCCAGATTAAGAAGAGGAGATGCAGAACAGCTGTTACCGACACGGCAGGGAGATTGCATAAAAGTTATCTCAGCCCTGGACACCCTGGGAACAGGGATTGCTGTGGACAGTAGTTTGCTTCATCTGATAGCAAAGAGGGAAAATGTGCAACGTGGTGATAAACTCCCTTTCCCGAGCTTCTTAAGTCCTTTTCCTTACAACCCAGAGATTGTGGCTACAGCTTGATTTCTGCTCCGATTCCTTGATAGCCAGGAATTATTTATTTTGCAGCTGTCAGACTATATTTGCCACATGCTGCACTCTATTTCATCTGTCTCAGACATCCTGGGGTTTTATACCTGAGTTTATGCTGTTTATGGCTCTCTTAAAAATACAATGAAGCAAAAAATAATTGTGTTTATTACTTTATTATTATTTTTCTGCCAGGAGGTAGCAGAGTTCAGGACCTGGTGGGATGCTTTCCAGGCAGAAAAAGAGTGAGGTGACAAAAATCAATACATTTTGAAGCCCGTGTCATTTATTTGCAGCAGTGCTGGATCAGATCATAGCTTCCCAGATCTAGGAAGAATCCTTCCTGGCACTCAGTCAAAATAGTGAAACTGATATTCACTAATATATTTAGCAAGATTAGGGTAGAAACTAAAGTCACCTTCAGTTGACAGCATCTTCTCTGCCCCCATTCAGTAAAACCTTAAATATTTTTAGTCCTCCCAACCTTGTAGTGGTTTTGTGCAGGAGCCAAGATGCTGTTGAGTAATGGAAAGCTTAGTCAATCCCCTCCAGGGAATACATGTAAATAAGGAAGGTTTAGCATGGGGGACAAAATGACGGCACATTCCTTGGGCAGTACACAGAAAAGAAAAATTCCCAATCAAATAATTTTTCTCTGCTTGAAAAAAAATGGTGCTTTCATGTTAGGCTGAAAATATCCTCCTGGTACTTTCATATCTCCAAAGTAGCTTGGAAACGAAAGCAGCTTTGCAGAAAGGGCTTCCGAGGAGAATTTGAAGTAGTTTGAATTATCTCCCTTGGTCCTGCCTGCATTCAGGCAAAATTTGGAAATTTCTTGCTGAAGAAGTTAAATTCTGCTCAGGGATTTAAACCTGACTCCCTCTCCCCAGGCCCCTGCTGCCATGGGAGAGCCACAAACCACGCACACAAAAATCAATTCATCCTTTGCCACTTGGAGGACAGAGAAATTTAAAATCTCTGCACATTTCATAAGATGCCACTTCTCCAGTGTTACTTACCTCCCTGCAGCAACTGCTGCTTATAACTAACTCAAAACAGCAAGAACCAAATTTTATCAGTGGTTAATCCTGTTAGAGCAGACACAAGCTGAGGGATAAAGTGGGTTTCTCTCCTTCCCCAGCCACTGTGCCTGCCAAGTCCCAGGACACAGTTACCTCTAAGGCCCATTTCTTTCTTTGGAATATTTTGTTGAAAACTTAGTTGTTCACCAGGTTCAGAAATTCCAAGACAGACAGATGGATGGAGATTTCACCCAAACTTCATGTCTTCATTTCTTTGTGAAGGAGTAAATGAAAAATGGACACTTTTGGACACTGAAAAATGGAATTTGCACTAGTTTGAGCTGATCTGAGTGCACATACCTAGAGTACTGCTAACACCTGCAACCAGCCAATGCCTACAAGTCCAGAGTTTGCTTTGCTTTGGGTACATTATTCCACATAAATGGCTTTAGCTTGTAGAAGACTTTTCTTACCAAGAGGTCAACCATGATTTGATGCTATATTTTGAGCTCATGCCAGCATTCAAAAATGTATGTTTTGAGTGAAATCTCATGAGTACAAAAGTCCTATTCAAGGTGTATTTCAGGCTAGCATTTTGCAAATTGTGTGCAAGGCAAATATGGAGACCCTTGAATCAAACAAGCAGTGAAAATACCAGAGGGGAAAATCTAGAGAGACGAAGGATTTCAACAGTATTGTTGGAACAGGGGGTAATTGAGAAAGTCAGGGTCCCATTGAAGAGCTTTTTAAATTGACTACAAATCAGAAAGAAGCACTTTCTATAGGGGCATAAAAATCCAGGAAGAAAATGAGAAAGATTTTATTTTCTTTAAGCTGCCTTTCCAGGGTGACAATCTGCTTGATAACTCAGAGTGCCAAAGAGGGCAAAAGACCTGAGAAAGCCTCCCCGGGCTACAGCTCCTCCATAGTTGGAGGCTTTTTAAGGCTCCATGGTTGGTGGCTTTTTAAGATGAAGGCAGGAGTGAGTTATCCTGTACCCAAGTGTTTGGGACACTCATGCGCGAAGGAAGGCTTTGCTGCCTGATCATGTACGAACTGTTTGCAGCTAAATGGGACCTCCAGCCCTTCAAACCCCCAGTCCCACTGCCCCACCAAATCCTCAGATCCACTGCATCCCAACAGATGATGCTTCTCAGGGGGCTATAACAACATACCCACATGTGGCATGGGAGGACAGATGTACAACCCCAGCCCCCCCAAAAGTGAGATGAAGCAGCTTCTCTCTTCAAACTCATCTGTGCCTATGCCTCTGACGTGATGCTTGGCAATTTGTGTCCCATTCAGCATTGTGCTGCTCACAGGATTCGTTGCCAGCACTCCTGCGTTTTTAGTGTGCCGTGAAAGGCAGATGTTACAATCAAACAGCCCCGCTAACGCCCTCAAGACTTGAGTATCAGCAGTCATTATAACACCAGGAATGCATTTTGCACAGCTGTTTTAGTTTGTTATGGGCTGGAAAAGAGATTGAGGAGAAAAGAGGATTTCTTTATGGGTTTTTGAGTGCAAGGGAAAGGCATGCAGAATTTGAGAGACGAGCAAGGTGCATTCGTACGTGTGAGAGGGCTTCAGAAGAGAGCTGCAGTCATCATTCGGGTGTTGTAATGTGGTGGGGGTGTTCATCCCATCAGCTCCTATGATAGACAGAAACCACCATGCCTGCCCTTGAACATCGCATCCTCTTTCTCCATCACACTGGGAATGCCCATGACAGGACATGAGCCACCTTGCAAAATGGCCAGGGCTGTCCAGCGTGGATGTCTGGGAAGTGGAAGAAGGTTGTGAATCCTGTGTTTGAGAACTGCGTGAACTCAGGCTGGTGAGAGGAGGAACTGAGACACAACAGTTTGGTGCTGAGCTGGTCTACCTGTCTTTGACCAAAGACAAGTGAGCTGAGATGCAGCCTTGCAAGAGATTCAGGTTGCATGTAGAGATGCTAAAGGTACAGACCAGGACAGTTCAGATCCTATCTAAGGTTGCCAGAGGGGGCTATGCTATTGGGAAAAGGGAAAAGATTCATTTCCTCAAATAAGTTCAGTAAAATCTGGCTTGCTTTGCCACCACAGTTCTGGGCTCCCAGTGATGTGGGAATCACCAGGGAATGAGATGTTGATGAAGGAAGGACAGGAGAAGTCTCACCACCATTATGCAATTCTCCCCAGGCTGCTTCTGCATTCAGCTTGTTCTCTCTGATGTAAATATTCCCAGGGAAAGGAAGAATGTCCTTCTTTGGGACAAACTCTCCCCTTGCAAGACACCAAAGCGCTGCAGGGCAGGGAGTCTTTCGGAGGAGCCGGGTGCTGCTGTGCCTGCAGAGAGCTTGCAGTGCCTCAGGCCTGCAAAGGAGAGATGACTTCTAAGCAACAATTTTGGGAACAGCTGAGCATCCCTTCCCCTTTGCTGCTCTTCTGAGGCTTGGCAGCAGCACAGGGTGGAGAGGGCAATTTTTTGCTGGAAGTTCAGAGGAAGGTTGAAAGATGAAAAGTGAAAATTTCTCTGTGGAATGAACATCCTGGGGAGAGGCCAGCTTGCAAATGCCTTTGAACTATTTCATTCACACGGTTTCTAGCTACTACTAATACAATAGTACTGACATCAAATGAGCATGATAAAAGCCAGAAGCAAGTAAGTTCCAAACAGGAGTTGTCCCACATTTCATTTTATAGGGCCAAACATTTCCAGGGGAAAGCCATCCTTTTTGATTACCCTCCCCACAACGAACATCCACAGATTTTCCCCTGAAACACTGTGATGAATCCAAACATTTACTCAAGGGAAAACACTTCAGGAAATATATTTTCCAGCAGCTTTAGCTAGGAAGGCCGACAAGCCAACTCAGCTCCACCACATGCAGCCCCCAGCGCTCAAACATACCGTGAGGTCCCAGCACCAGGTAATTAGGAGAACATATGCTGGAATTAAGCCCGGTGAAAGCAAACACATGCTCCCTAAGTGTATAGTCATCTATTATGGTAGAACTCTCTTTTCTTTTCTCTTCTCTCGGTCCTTTTTTCCACATTTCTGCCTCCCCAGCTTTATGGCCTGGAGGCAAGAAGAGGATGCTGAAGCAGCTGTAGTTTTTTCAGCAAGTTGAAAGAAGGTGAGCTGTTATTTTATACATGAAGACACTTATACTTGCTCTGTGGTTCAGGAAAAGAAGAGAGGTGGATGAAGATAATGTGGAAATAAACCCTGCCAGCAACTCAGCCACTGTGACAGAAGAAGATTGTCTCAAGTATTTAACAGAAGGCAAATGTTTAACCACAGGCAAGACCTAGAGAAAATGGGGTCATTGGGAATTTCAGCAATTCCTGGACCTCTACATCAGGTAGCTGGCAGGGTCAGTCCCTTCGGAGGGTGGTCCTCTGGTCCACAGGTCCTCTCCTAGGTTATCAGCAATGCTGATGTACACTTTAAATTACCTGGAGGTCTGCTGGTAAAACAATCCAGGAGGACTGTGACAAAATCCTCCTTCCCAATCTCCAGGCCAAATGGTGGAGACATTTGGGCTGATGTTTGTTGGCTGCTTCGCCTGCAGGTTGGATGGGAGTGACCCGTTCTCTGCTATGAGACACGGAGGACTGCCACGAGCTTCACACTGGACTGGTCATGGGTACAGTTTGGTGTCCAGACTTGGATCTCTTCCATTGAAATGGACCTCAAGAAATTGGACAGCGTGTCCAAATGGGAAGAAGACTTAATACATGTAGTCCTCAAAGCATGTGGAAGGTTAAAACAAACAGGACTAATATATTTTAGAAGGGACAGGACTAGGAGGTAAGGAAAAGATCAGCTTTCTTGTACCTAAAGCATTGCAGGACTGACTGAATGCTCTTGACATCCACTAAGGAAGGGCAGGACAGAACACAAAAGAAAGGGGGAAAAGAAAAGAAGAGAAAATAAAAAAAGAAGGATTTATGTGGTGGGTTGACCCTGTCTGGACACCAGGTGCCTACCAAAGCTGCTCTATCACTCCCCCTCATCAGCTAGCTGGACAGGGGGAGAAAAAATATAACAAAAGGCTCATGGGTCGAGACAAGGACAGGGAGAGATCATTCACCAATTACCGTCACAGGCAAAACGGACTTAACTTGAGAAAATGAGTTTAATTTACTACAAATCCAAACAGAGCAGGGTAATGAGAAATAAAAACTAAATCTTAAACCACCTTTCCCCTACCCCTCCCTTCTTCCCAGGATCACCTTCGCTTCCAGTTTCTCTACTTTCTCCCCCCTATGGGGGGGAGAAAGCCCTCCTCCATGGGCTGCAGGGTGACAGCTTGCTTTACCATGGTCTTCACCATGGGCTGCAGGGGAATCTCTGCTCCAGCACCTGGAGCACCTCCTCTCCCTCCTACTTCACTGACCTTGGTGTCTGCAGGGTTGTTTCTCTTACTCCTCTCTCCTGGTTGCTGCTGTGCAGGTTTTCTTCCTCCTTCTTAAATATGTTATTGCAGAGGTGCTGCTGCCATCATTGATGGACTTGGCCTTGGCCAACAGTGGGTATGTGTTGGAGCTGGCTGGCATTGGCTCTATCGGACATGGGGGAAGCTTCTAGCAGGTTCTCATAGATACCACCCCTGTAGCCCTCCTGCTATCAAAACTTTGCCACGCAAGTCCAAATCAATTTATTTCAGTAGTTAGAAAGCAGAAAAGGTTGGGAAATTGCCTGGAACTTGTGAATATTTAAGGCCCTCTCTGTGAGCAGGGATCAGAACTAGCTTTGAAAAAGCCTACAAAGGAGGGTCTAAGAATTGGTCCTGCTTCTGAGCAGAAGCTACAGACCTTTCTTGCAGCTCTCCATATCTCTCATGGTGAACACTACTATCTTACAAGCTTCTCTTATGGTCACCTGTCTTCACTAAAGCAGACGCCTCTCCTCCCTCTGCCTTGTTTCAATCTCAGCCACATTCAGTTCACATAAGCTTGTGGGATCATCTTCTTGGGACATCCTCCAGACATCTGACAGTGATTCTGCTCTCAGGATGGTGTTGCTCTCCCCATTCCTTCTCCATTTGCTGACAAAGTATTTCCTGGTATCTCTGCCCCTGCCCATGCTTTTAACTTTGGGAGGAGGCTTCAAATTTTTCTGGGGCACTTTCAACATATGCGTCCTGTTAGTGACCAAACCTTTCACATGATGCTAGTTTTGAGTGATCATGCTATGGAATCAAAATTACAGGACAAACTCCACTGGCTCTCAGCTCACAGAGGAGCATCTCCATCCCAGCTAGAAACCAGAGCGAACAGATGCCTCTTTTGGGCTGTCTGTATGGCTGAGTAGCTGCAAAAGGCATAAAAAGGATCATAACCTACAGCGGCTTTCAAGTGGCCAAACTGATCTGGAGCAAGCAATGACCTTCATAAACCCACTTAATAAAAAATACATCCTTGCCGCTAGGTGAAGAAGAGGAGGAATCTCTTTCTCTGAATCTCTTCTGCCACAGATATTTCAGCTGTGCAAACATTTTAAAATGAGACCAGCATGCAGTTAGCTCTCAACACTGGAAAATCCACTTTTCCACCCCAATTTTTTGCTTTCTAGGCAGCCTGCCAATTGGTACCTGGCAGCCAGCTTGCTGGGTGCTGCTCCTAATCGCATTAGAGGAAAAGCACTTCCTTGGGACGGAGGCAGACACTGCAAATAAAGGAGAATGTGGGCTGGTCTCACTAAGGGAGGTGAGCAAAACTCCCACCCAAGGTCACATGTGAAACATCACTGCAGAAATGGCATTTTTGATGTCCAAATGCTTATTAGATGGAGTAAAAAG
Source organism: Calidris pugnax (assembly GCF_001431845.1). NCBI lineage: Eukaryota > Metazoa > Chordata > Aves > Charadriiformes > Scolopacidae > Calidris > Calidris pugnax. Next base: position 12,757,162 of record NW_015090793.1, read on the forward strand.
AGGGTCTGGAGGCATTAAAGAAGGCAATGGATGAATAGGACCCCTGGAAGACTTGAATCCAACCTGCTCAAAGTAGATCTATCCTTAAAGCCAGATCAGCTTGATAAGGGCTTAGTCTGTCCCAGTCTTAAAAACCTCCAAGACCAGAGGTCTTGCCAGCTTTCTTTTCCAAGTTGTCTCCATATCCATAGCTCTATCTCACTGTTTCTCCCATTAGGTGAGCAGTTCTTTGAGCCTGGAGTTTTTCTGTCTTTGTAGGATTTCTGCAGAGGAGCTCTGGTTTTAGCTGGCTTGTTTGGGGTCCAGTCCTACAACACAGCATATCACGGTGTGGACATTATCAATGCATTTGGATGTTTTGGTTCAGTGGCATGTTGTGTCATGAAATAATCCAGAAGGCATTTAAAAAATGCACATAAACAGAATTTTGGGATCTCCTAAGTTGTATGTTTAAATGTCTTCCACATAAAATATTCCTCATTAAAAAATAGTTTCAAGTTGTTTTCTCTGGAGGCTTTTGAATGTAAGCCTTCTTTGATGTAAACCAGCATTTTCTATTGGAAAAATCCAAGCATTTCAGTGAAAGATGTCCAGCCATCTCCTTTGTTGAATCTCATCTGAATGGTTCACGTGCAATAAAGTGCATGCTAATCTGCAGTGAAATGCATGTAACTGAATTAGCTTTTGCAGAAGAGAAAGGATTGGTTACCTACACTGAAATTAAGTTTGCTTCTGTGAAGGACTCTTGTCTATCAGAGTGAAGGTGCAGAATAAAGTTGCTCCCTGAGAAACATCAAATACTTTTTTGCCAGGCTCCTAATTCAAACAAGAACAGGGCTTCTGATGATGCATTAGGATTCTTACTGCTGAAAGGAATGAAGAGAGGCATGAAATGGAAAAGAGGAGATTGTCCTTTTTCAGAGAGGAGGGAAGAACCTCTGAAGGTCTGGGCTTGCACAGCTTGCCGGTCGGAAGCAAAGGCATCGGATGAGTCTTATTTGATGTGAGCAGATACATCCTACTGCTGCACTTGAAAGGCAGATGGAAAAACCTTAGTCTGGTCACTCCTGTTGTAAATTATGCATCCTCCATCTGCTGACTCGAGCACAGACGTGCTTACAGTAACTGCCATGCTTCTTAAAATAACCGTGCTGCTGCAGTGTTTACTTATGGAGCGCTTTTACACATCCCTGGCTTGCTGAGTCCAAGCTCTCTGAGCTTCTGTCTCCTGATGACAACCTGCATGTGAAGGTTTGCCATCATCTGGTTGTTTTGGGGAAAGTGAGTGGTACAGGTCTGGCCAGCTCTGCACACAGGCCAGGATGCCATCATGCCAATGAAAACTGTTCCCTCTTTCAATGCATTTTCAGGATTTTCCTTTGCTTTGACTGGTTCAAGAGATCTCACCTGCATGGACCATGTCATGACGTGACAACTGAAAACCTCTCTGAGGGACCAGAACCCAAGGTTGAGCCCTGCATTGACTTTAATTTTGAAAAGCTCTAACCCCTAAACCACAGTGCTTCTTACGATGGATCTTGGAACTCTCTGGAGACCACTGCAGCCAAACCTAGTTTCCTACCAGCTCAGTGCAGGTACAAGTGTATTGGTCCATCATCTCTTTGGAGCAGAGCCAGGGGTTGATTAGATGGGGACTCTCACTCCCATGCTCAGGACAATTCCAGACAGTGCTCGCATCCTTGCCAGACGTGCTCCACCACACTGAACATACTGAATTCTTTGCCTCTTTCCTTGGACTCTAAATCAATTCTGTCAGCTCCTTAATTATTTTAATTTCTCTTCTTTCTCCAAATCCCTCAAATATATTTCATACATATGTACAGGCTTAAAAAAGAAAGCTACCGCTGTGCCCTTGCCTCTGAAATATTACCAGAAAAATGTAAGTATTTCATCTCTGCCTTTCATTTTTCCAGGCTCATTTCGCTTTGAAGAAGCTTGAAACAGTTATAGGCTGATGGCTACATTCCAACTCTATTGATTAACAGTGAGTGGTCAAGTTCTTCAGTGCCTGAGAATATATCCAGAAATGGGGGCAGGTGAATGATTGCGTTTTCCTGCAGAGAGGAGGAGGAGGGGAGGGTAAGACCCACAATAGGGAGTTTAAAAGACCAGCCTACCCCATGTCCAAATCCCCACTGGCATGAAGTCCTAATCTAGGGGAGAACCAATGATTATTTTAGTGGCTCAGCACAGCACAGGGCTAAATCATTTACAAATATTGCAACTTTAAATTGTCTCTGCTTTAACAGGAGGAGAACAGAGAAGGAGAGCAAATGGGAACACTTTTCCGCAGTTTTATGGAAGAGTTTTATGCTGACAGTAGAAATCTCTTCCCAGCCTTTACACTCCTCACCAATGGTCTCATTGCCAGTGCATTTTAGGAGAAAAGGCAAAGTCCTCAAAACAAAGGAAACATTGCAGGCTGCAAGACATGAAGAAGCCCAAGGGATGAAAAGAGGTTGTCCTGACGGACGATGGGACAGAGACCCTGTGTCTGTACCTTCAACTGCCTTGCAGGAAGATTCATCTTTACAAACTTGGAAGCTCCTGGAACTGCTGGGCTACTTCCTAACAAGACCACAGAGTCCTAGTATCACAGGATCGTAGCATAATTCAGATTGGAAAGGACCTCAGGAGGCCACTAGTCCAACTTCCTGCTCAACATAGCATCAGCTGTGTGGCTGGACCAGGTTGCTCAGGGGTTTATCTAGTTTAGTCTTGAAAACATCCAAATTTGGAGATGGCACAAGTTCTTTGGCAACATGTTCCACTTCTTGACAGTCTTGACTTCGTGACTCAAGTGGGAAATGTTTCTCATCCAATATCTAGTCTTAATATTTTTTTTTTGACTGAAAGGTATTGCTGGTGGTTACAAATGAGAAGAGGACACCATCAAAGCTGGACTTTTTGAGTAGGGCAAACTTGGTAATGTTGTACTCTCCAGCTTGGAAGATGAGTCAGTAAGAAGGCAGAAGAATTTGAAGCTTCTCTGCTGTACCCGATGCAGCAGTTGGTTCCAGGTTGTATATCTGAACTACCTTTCAACTGGACATCCATGTGAAGTTTTGATTTGTATGTTAGGTGCTGCAACACCAGCCTACAAGCCATCCAGAGCCTTACAAAACTGCCATTTCCAATTCTTATGCAGTTAACAGGTAGTGATGCTTGCTTTTCTGATATATATAATGAAACTCAGATCCTGACAGGATTAACGCACTGTAAAAAGCCTCAAGACCTTCAGTGAAGCAGGGGGCTCTTTTGATATATCAACTTTATGAGATCATGTGTGGTCAGTTTTGGAAGAATCGGAAATCCTTCAATGAGAAGATGTTTACTGAAGAAACAGAATAACAACAACAAAATGAATAAGCAACTGTAGAAAGTAAGCTATAAAGAAAAGTTTTCCATCTGCAAATATGCTTAAGTCAATAGCCGGATGATAGGTGCTAGTATTAACATACACTTGAAAGCTGTGAAGTCAAAAGGAAAACAAAACGTTGGCTACAATAAACTAAAAGAGGTTACTAATATATAATTATATATACATATATGTCCAGGCAACTAAAACAATACAAGAAAACATAGAAGAAAAGGCATGTTCTTCTTCTTTCTATTTATCTTTTTGTAGAATGAGATATAACTTCTATTATACCCATTAAATTCAAGAGAATTTGCCGAGGGGGGTTCATCTGTTCTGCAGAAATTTAAACAACTGTTTCAAGGTATGACATTTCCCAAATCCTTTTTGCAGTAGGAAAAATGCACCTTCTTGGAGAGTGGGGATCTGACCGTCATTGTGACAGAGAGTGATTCAGTCTTGCAAACTGTTGTGACCCCTATCTCACTTTCTTCTGCCTCAACACTGTATTTGCACATCTCCTTACTTTTTTCTGCACGTTTGAATTTAATAACTATTATTTTAAGAATTGTGAAAGGTCTATCTATTGAATAGCTGTAGTTTAAGTAGCTTTCCTAGTAGAGAAACAGTTAAATTTTGTTAATATTGACAGATACAGAAATCAATATCTGCCGTATCTCTACACCATCTGTTTTGACTCCGCACTCCTCAGTAGTGTAGTTTCCCACATTTACTGATATCACAGTGAGATCAGGAACTTAAATACTCACCTGGGGTGTGGGGTAACTCTCCTTTCTCTTCACTTCTGTCCATTGATTATAACATGAGTTGCTCAAACCCCCATGAAGCCCTTTGGAATTCCTCATAGTAGAACTAGGACTCAGATCATATTAAAGCAGATTAAGGGTAAGCAATAAGTCACAATAAACCGTAGCTACACAGCTTTAACATCAGCAGTCAAGAAGCATCTCAGAGTACAATTTCATTGATTTTAGTGGAATTATGTCATGCATTAATTTGAGCCAAAACCACAATATATATTTCAGTGCTCCTGAAAACCTACTTGGAATTTATTCTCTGGTGAAGGTTCCATTAAAGTAAAAAGATGCCAATTTTAACCATTGATCAGAATATATTGTAACACATCTGAGTGGAGAGATTACAGAAGACCTCATAGAAGATTGACCTTTTGATATGCGGCAGAAAGATTGCTGGAAACAAGGGAACAATTCAAGAGTTATTTGCTGAGAGCACCCAGAGGCATTAAAATCACTGCATTATGGCAGGTTTGGACTGTTGCTGTGCCCTGTTATATACAGCTGAGAGAGACTTGCAAAAGAAGCTCCTCTCAAGAAATAGATACAATATTTTTGCAGCCAGTGACAAGAGAGCTTTGACAAATTTTAGATCAGCTCACTTGGAGGGAACAAAGGCTGCTGAAGTGAGTCAAGTTCACTCCTCAGTAGTCATGACAACACTTTCAAGAACTCACAGTTTAGGGAAGAAGTAAGGGAAATAAATACTGATTGGTGACACAAAGTGATCCATTATTGCTCGTACATTATCTCTAACCATCTGGACAGCTCTGAAATTAAGAAACCAATGCTTGGTGGCATCCCGGAGGCCAGGTAGGATGCAGTATATCACAACTGATGTCAAAGCTCAGGCAAAGGTAGCATTGCTGTGCCACAGGCAGTGCAGAGGGTCCTGTGGTCAGACCCTAGGACGATACAGTCTCATCATGCATGTCCTTGGAAAGCAGTGGAAGAAGGTAGGACCAGCTCCTTCTAGCTCTTGGGCCTTTCTGGGAGACATTGTGGCTCCCAGGACTGCATCAGAGGAACAAAATTACCATCCTGAGATATGCCAGGGCAAAGTCTGGGGGTAAGTTTGAGCTGCTGCAGGAGGCAGCTTAAGCAGAACACACTTCATAATGAAGACGATGATGGGATGTCCAGCATTCTCCCTCCTGCTGGCCCTTGTCCAGCCATGGCATGGTTACAAACAGCCATAGGACAGGAATATCATAAATGGCTGCAACTACTTGCTAAATAGAAGTGTATCTTTGCAAGTGCTTGCCTTGCAAGTCACATCTGCTCTTTGAAAGTCTATTTCCCTTCTTTCCATTCCCCCAGGAAGTTTGCTAGTGCTTTATTAGGTTTTTTCTTTTTCCTTTTTTTTTTTTTTTCTTCATCTTTTTGGATGTAATAGCTGCCCTCCAGCTATATCTCTTCTTTCTCTTCTTTGCTTCTCATCCAGATAGTTTGTGCCACTGCTAATACCCATCTGGACCATGGGAAACTGGAGTCCTCACTGGACAGTAATGGGTCAGTGGAAGCTTCAGAATCTCCACAGCAGGGAAAAAAAGAATTAGGATCGATAGTTGCTGTGCCCAGGCTCCCTTTGTAACCTCAAAAATGGGCTCAACAGGGCAGAAGACAGACTGATGTCCTCCGTGCTCTCCTGGAAATGTGTCTTATCGCAGCCAGAGGGGTAGGCACATTAAAGCCATTGTTGTGTTCTGGGCAGTTTAATTAAAGAGACGGAAAGAATGACAACTGCGGGGTTGCTGGGGACTGCAGTGCAGTGATGACCTGCTCCTTCGGTCAGGCATCTGTGTCTGTCCCCAGAGTCTTCTGGGAGCCTCCTCAGATGACAAGGTTCAAAGAGACATGAAGGCTGAGCCCTGTTCCACAGAGGTAAGAAATTTACTTCCCTCATGAATGAGATTCATCTGGTAGATGAACATACAGACTTGCAGTATGTGATTGAACACATCCCACGAGAGCTTGAGTTATTTGCCACAAAGGTGTGTGGGGTACCATCACATCTGCAATGGGCTTACAGATGTGACACCAACTCTGGGACGGTAACCAAGGGAAAGCAGAAAAGTTACCCTAGAGCATCTTGGATGCTTCTTCCTGCACATTTGCACAGCCCCTCAATTGTCTTTCCAGCCCACAAGAATGGGTATACCCATCTTCTGTCCCTGGTTTGCAGTTCTGTAGGGTTTAACATAATAATATGCAGCAATAAGAAAATAGCCTATTAAAGCCTATTAAAGGCATCCTATTAAAGGAAAGGCATAGTTACAGGCATTATAATGTCTCTATTGACACCAGAAAGGTCAAACACCTTCAGAACTATATTTTCCAAGAAGTGATGATTAATAGCCATTACCACCAGAAAGGACGACCATATCACAGAAGGAGAGAAGGAGGGGGAGAGTGTATAAGTTTTAGGGCTGCTGGAGTCACAAGCACTCTCTGGGTAGCCTTCAGGTTCATTATCCCATCCACCAGCATTTGGAAGGTCTCCTCATGAGTCAAGGTCTCAGCAGATCATCCTGAGGCATTGGAGCTGCAAATGCTTAAAGTTGAGTCACTCTGTCATCATGAAAAGCTTTCACTATGTGCCCTTGGAGTGCGAAGAGGCTGGTGAGATGGCCTGACCCACTCTTCAGCTCCACTGGTGGTACAGCTATGACCTCCAGTGAACATCAGAGACACCTCAGCTGCGAGTTCACAAGTAGGCGTCAACACATAGAACCCGATAAATGGAGTATTTTTCAGTTTGAGGAATCTCCCGCTCATTCACATCTTAGCAAGCTGGAGAAAGAGATGGGAATAAGTCCTGTGGAGCAATTACCCAGCTTCACCAGGCTGTGCTTCAGGACTTCAGGCGCTGGGGCTACAGGAGAGATTTCGCACCCACAGAGCCCTGAGGTTATTTTACCTGGAAAGCAGCAAAACTGGCACTAGCTCAGGACTGCCTGAGGTAACACAGCTGTCCTCTCACTCAACTGCGTTGTCCCTGGGAGCCGTCTTAGTCCTGTATGTTAAACAACAGGGGGAAAAAGATGCATTATGTTTTCCTGCTAGTACCGTTGCCATTTGGCTGTTTGCTTGGAGCTACACAGCACATGGAGACGGAGGTGACTGGGTGAACTTCATGGGACTGTTCATTTATGAAACACCACCTAATGAAGAAAAGTCTTGATTTCTTTGAAACCAGCTTTTTAAGGGCAATCAAGCATTTCCCACAGCAGACCTTTTCACACCTTTCCTTGACTTCCCACATGCTTAGGCCACTGAAAAAACTTTTTGAGGTACGCGTTCACCCATACACTGGTTTGGGAGAGGAGGCATTTTTCTGGAGCCTTTACCTTTCTGATGCTTTTATTTAGGGAAGTAGGCAAAACATTTAGAACTGGAGCTAAAAGCCTGAGAACTACCAAACTTCTCTGAAAATCTAAATAAAATAAGGAAAGAACTGCACTTCTCTAGCTTGGAGGCACTGCAATAATAAAGACTAGACCAAAGCAGTCATTAGCTCTGGTTATACCTTTGCTGCAGGAGGACAAGTGGTAGGTCCACAGGTTTGATTTGCACCCTGTCAAAACCCTGCAGAATGGAGCTGCACAAAGTGAAACACCACACATGTAACTTCCACGCAGGGGTCTCACTCGGCATGTTTAACTGCACAGAAAACATTTCCACCTAGAGCAAGTGGTGGACAGGAAGACTTGATCCTTTTAGCCACAACTGCTCATTATTTCATCTGCTTTCATCATATCCTCTTGCCCAGTAGTTGTGGCTTCCAGCCACAGATTTCCCTAATGCTTTTGGGTAGACTTTTTGTTTGTTTGTTTGTTTTTGCTAGAAAAATAACATAACAGCAAGGCTCTGGGAACTCATTGCAGGGCACCTCCCGTGTTTCAGAAACTGTGACCCATCCGCAGACTGGAAACCAGCTCTTTAAAGAAAATACTTCCAGTCCTTGAAATCCCTCCCCACACTCGGGGCTTTGCAAACCTCCACTTACTTTTGGCATCCGTCTCCAGATTGTGTCACTCGCCAGCTTAGTTAAGAAGCTGATTTGAATATTGTTTTATCACACTGTGCTTCACAGACAGCATTGAGTCAGCTTAAAACCAGCGCAGTGTGTACTGGCTCCCAGTTAATTATAGTCATAAAACATAATTTACTCCAGTGAAAGGAAATACTTGGAATCCGGAGGGCTCTTTGCTGCAGACGCCAGTTCCTGTGAAGAGTTTTGTTTTCCCTTGTTATCACACGGGGCACGATGCTTGAGAGTGAGTTTTCTGACTGTGGGATTACAAATCACTGAAGACTGTGTCCAGACCAGCCCCGGTGCCTGGGCAATCACAGCAAGGATGTTTTGCAGACAGTTTTTTCCAAAGAGCATTAATACAGCCCTCGGCAAAGAAAGAAAGAAACTGCACCCATAGTAAATAACAGCCTGTCTCTTGCTTGGGATTTCTTTGGAGACCACCAAGCTTGTCCTCCTTCCACCAGGATCTGGCTTGGTCCCTGGAGGATGTCATTTGCTGGGCTGGTGTTTCCTCCCATTTCAGCTCTCCAGGGAGCAGACTAGATACAGTGCTAATGCCCTAATTGAGAATTTGTTTTCCCAAAGGCCACATGCTTGCAGTATGATCCCCTCTTAAACAGGAGAGATGAATCCTAATCATTGTCCCTGCCTTAGTGTCGCAGGGAAAGTTCTCTCTGTCGTAGGAACTGGATCACCGTATTAAACCCATCTACTAAATCTATCTCATTAAATAAATCCACCTCATTAAAACACCTGATGGAATGAGAGGTGAAGGCAGGAACAGGAGGAGGTTAGGGCACTCCTCAATGTAGATGTAGCTCTTGGACACATCCCAAGTAACTCAGAGCTATTTTGGGAGCCTTTGCACGTGTAAGAGTCTCTCTCCCATTGTCCAGGAGGGGATTTCTGGCCAGAAACCAGGTCTGAGGTTTACACAAGAGGTTCAGGGTTGCACGGCTCAGCGTTTTCTTACCAAGAGGTTGCCTTGGACCAGTGCCTAGATACGGGGAAACAGCCAGGGAAGGAGCATGGCTGAGGACATACGGTGGAGTTGCAGCAATAGCAACCCACCCTCTTCTTCAAGCTGTCATGAGTGTTTAAAATAGGTGGGAGAAGAGCAGGCACAAACTGGAATATCTAGGGAGGATCTGATGGGAACATTATTGCTGACGAACACTGGTAGGGCTAACCCCGGAGGGGACAATTTGTTCCCAGCAGTGTTTGAGACATATGGGAAGGGCAAGAGCAAGGTAGACATCACATAACCGAATTCCCTGCACTCACCTCTTTCCTTGCTCCTCACTACTGAGTGAAAAACTATCTCGTCTACCTGTTTTTTAGTATATCTGGCATGAAATTTAGGTGCTCTCAGGTCTTCTTCCACTAGAGAACCTCCAAAACATTGGGGAGGGAGACAAGTGGAGGATATGTTTTAATTTGTCTGGCCAGATGCTCTCCTTGACATTGCAATGATGAACTTGATCCTGTCTAAAAATTTCTCTGGGTTCCCTCCCTAGTTTTGCTCCAGTGCTGATACAGGGGCAGCAAGAGGGAAAGCAGCTCTCCTGGGTCTATCTGGTAGATGGACACTGGGTAGAAATTAAAAGCTGGTCTGAACTGGTTGCTTCCCTTCAAGGCACTGTCTGTGCTGAAGAACGGAGGTGACATGTCTTGGCCAGACCCGAAGGAAGGCATGGAGGGTGCTTGGTGAGTCTGTGATGTCCTGATAGAGCTGTGCATACCTTGGTCCTGCCTCCAGATCCCCTCCTCCCCTCCACTCCTCATGATTAGATTATTAATGATATGAAAAGGAAGCACTTGGATATGATCAGAGGGTGTGCAATGTAACTGTTCAAATCTGACATCTCTCAAGAGTCAGGCTCCCTGGGGAAACTGAGGCACTGGGTGCACAAGGGACATAACCCCAAATCCCAGCAAACCCTTAAGAGGTCTCAAAGAGAAACCAATACCTGTGGCCCCAGCAAGCAAGCACTGCTAGCCAGCCTTTAGGTTTTAGTTAAGTGCTAACCAACCATATGGTCCTTTTCTTCCTTTCTGACATGTGCATGAGCCCCACAGAATCTTTCAGAGGAGACATCCTGTATCAGCACTGCTTGCATGTCCCCTGGGTGTCTCTGGTCAGCCTCACTGGGGACTTGAGCAGCAGGACCAGCAGGCAAATAAAAGCACTTAGAAGAGCAATGCCCATCACATTTAGTACTTTATCAGATTTTCACTTCTCTTTTTTAATGTACTATTAGGAGATGGGAAATATTGATCCAGGTTTGGGCTGAAAGAACCCAAAAGGGAAAGAAAGTCACCCACAAGCCTTGGAGGTGCAGGCAGGCACACGAAGAAACAAACCAGGAAAAACCAAAAATGCCCCTAAAATGTTGTTTTGTTTCTCTTGCAGTTGCTTATTGTACTGCAGAGGAGTTTGAAGCTCTCCATTTCCTGGGTGTGTTATAGGAACAGCAGAGTTGAGACACAAGCTTTTAATGAAGTTTATGTAAATTTGGGTGTGTTTATATTTAGCAAAACAGATTTAGGAGTACTAATAAAGCAGCAGATGAGGCGTAGAAAAGAGCTGGTGCAGTTTTTCACCACTGTTATTTTTCAGCTTCCTCCCACCATTCCCAATGAAAGTCTGTTTCTGTTGCCAGTTTCCTTTCAAAACAAGTGCTTTTGGAAACCCGTTTATCCCTAAGTGCTGCTGAAGGATCTAACCAAGGTGTGGTTCAGTTGCACCACATTGGCTTTCTTCTGTGAGCATCTGGGGGCAGTTCAGCCCATATTTGCTTTCCTTTAAAGCAAATTAAATTTTCTCCACTCCATTGACTGATCTTTGTTCACTAACATGGGAACGTTGTGACAGACCAAAGCAAGGCCAGGCTTTTCATTATTTATAGTCAGACTGAGGCTGAAGCAGCCTTTTCCTTTGGAAGCAAGGTGAGGGTTGGTGCAGATACCCAGAAGTGCCAGGCTTTGGTGCAGAAATCTGCACTGTGGATGCTGAGGATGCAGGATGAGCCTCAACCCTGGGGATGTGGGTGGAGGAGGAGGCAGAGCTGTCACCAATCCTGTGCTTGTGGCTAGGAGAAGAGCAGGGGCCAACAACAGAGACCTGTGACCATTATCCCTTCTGATGCACCACCTGATCCCCGAGAAAATGGCAGGTCCACCTTTGAAGACCATGGTGGAATGATACCTAGAGAAGCAGGAAAATTTGTGGGTGCGAAATGAGGACAAAGAGTGTGATGAGTCTCCAAGTACTCATCTGTTGCATGGGAAGGGTGGCTAATTTACCGTGACTATTAACCTAAGAGCAGACATGTGGTGCATTGCCCTCTGTCCATCTGCATACAGCTGTGAGCTGGCTGTACGGTGCAGACAAGTGCTTTGATTTTGCAAAGTGAGTGTGCTTGGAAGGGAAGGGATGAAGGAGGAATGAATTGAAACCCCACAACCTGTAATGACTTGAGGGCTGAACCAGAGCTGTCTATCTCCACCCCAGAAACATCCCTGAAGGGGTCAGAGGGATATCGCAGGGATAATGGGTTTCATCCTGCCTCATATCTCAGCCAGTCAAGGCCTCCACAGACACACTTGGGTCTCCCCTTACAGATGGGGAAAGCCAAGGAGCAGAGACAAATAACTCAGCAAGTCCTCAGAAGATGGTTCTGACCCCCAACTCTTCTGATATCCTGCCGCAACCTCTTTAAAATATTTTCTGCTCATCCTAGGAATGCTTGTTTTAGGAAATGAGCCAGCCTTGGGGTTTGTCGGCATTATGCATTGCTGTGACAGCAACCTCCAGTGCAACCCAGCAGTGTCTGCTCAGGATATTCCCTACTGGATCTATGTCACAGAGCCACCGAGTCCCACCTCAGCAGACCCCACCTGGAATGAGGTTTCCAAGGAGGGGAGGAGGGAGTTTTGAGCAAATCTGTCCTTATCAGAAAGGAGCAGAAGCCATTTGCACACACAGGGGAGTTTGCACTGAGCATAGCTGCCAATCGCACCGCAGAACCCAATGAGATTTACAGGTTTATGCCTGTGTCAGCTGGATGACTGATGCTCTCTGGGCTGCATCCAGCCTATCTGAACCACTTATCCAGCTCTGTCGGTTCCCTCCCTGCCCCTGGGGTACCTCATTGTGATCACAAAACTGCTCAATTTGGTGAATAAGGGCAGTCTTTGGTAGCAGAGACTTCTATATTCCTCAGAGGTCAATGTGAAAAGAAAGGTAATGCAAATTATTACAAGCTACTAGGCAGAAGGTGCTAAAGAATTACCAAGAAATTTTCCTATTTATGCCACATTCACGCTTCACATTTCATTAACAAAAGGGATAGGGTCTAAATTTAGGGCTGGCATGGTCAAAGCTTAGGTTTAAGGCAGGGATTCCCCACAATCCCACTGCCCCCCCAAATGAAACAAATCAACATGGTTCAGGTGGCAATAATAAATCAGCAAAACCCCATGCTGTTCTCTGTCCACCTCTTACATCATGGCAAGGCCAAACTCCTGCCAGACGGATAGATAGCCAACAGATGGGGGTCTCACTTCTTGTCTGCGGGATTTAATGGGCAGCAGACACACTGCATGAGAAAACCACAGTCACTTTCCTTCAGCTCAGTCTGGGTCTCAAGTTTTCCTCAGGGAGCCTATTCCTACAATACAAAGAGAATCATGAAGAACATGAAAACCCCCATATCTTGGCAAGCACTCATGATATTTATATTTTTTCACAGGAACCAACCATCTGTTTTACCAACATCCACCAGTGCTTTAATGCACACTGGGGAGAAAGCTTGCAGAAGCTGTATGTTAGTAAATCAACACCACAGAGCTGAGCATTGTATCCAAATTTTGGCTGACAGGCTCTGACATGGGGAGAAAGGAAATGTGATCCACTGAGATCCATTAATTAGGCAGGTGTCCTGATTGGGGAGTTTTGCTTCTGGCAGGGCTTTGGGCCATCCTGTAGCTTTAGGGGCTATCTGAGACCATCTCCTCCCAGGGAGGACTCCATAGACCAAGCTTGGTGCTGCAGAAGTGACACATTAGTGTTTCTTATCTGGTCATCTCCTCTTTGCCTCTGTTTTCCTCCAGTTTATCTGGGATGATCAGCTGAATGGGGCTGTCAGAATCAGAATCTATCATGAGCATCTTCAGGGCATCTTCCTTGCTACGGACATGGACTCATGATATTTGCAGGCATCCCAGTTTCTGACCAGTGTTTCCCTAGGGAGGAAAGGACAGCCCAAAGGAGTCAGGTGGAGCTGAGTGAGCATTTGGATGGGAGATGTTGGAAATGGGGGAGTTTCTCACTTAATCAAAGATATCTTTGGAGGAAACGGGCTTTGACCAAACGCTGAACATTACTTGAATTTTCAACCGCAGCTTCTTTTCAACCTGAAATAAATCTAAGTATCCCTAACTTAAGGTGCTGGAGAAGGGGGACATTTCTGGAAAAAAAGTATTCAGTCCAGGAACCAGCTGTGATTGCTAAATTAGGAGATTTAGACACATGGGGGAAAAAAAGCAAAAGGACTGGGAAGCTAAAAATACAGCCTGAAGTCTCGGTTTGCAGACTGGATCTGCATTTTCACCCTTTTTCACTATGGGCTCCTCTAAAGCAAGGAAGAAGGGCACTGCAACAACAGACCGGACCCACAATGTTAATACCTACATATGAGGTGTAAGACAGCAGGAGATAAGCCAGCCCAAAGCTCTCCCCTTAGGCATCACACCTGAGCTTGTACAAAATTACAAGCATGAGAAAGCTGTATCTGGGACAATGTGTGATTAGAAAGTGCAAGAGGGCTGAGAACAGCTCTCAAGGCTGCCCAGGGCTAGCCCTTGCACCAGCCAAATTAAAAAGGGCTGCTTGAGGCACCCCAAGAAAATAGTATCCTTGCCTTAGGGCAAGTACCAGGGGCATCTCAGAAAGGAGATGTTTTGCTGCCCTGTTGTTGGTCATCAGCCTCAGCACAGGTTGATTATCTCACTATTTGCTGAGCAGATATCAGTGTAATGCTGACCACCTGAGATGCATGAGGGCTTCTTGCCCAGGTGGCCAAGAAGGCCAACGACATCCTGGCCTGTATGAGGAATAGTGTGGCCAGCAGGAGTAGAGAAGTCATCGTGCCTCTATACTCAGCACTGGTGAGACCTCACCTTGAGTACTGTGTTCAGTTTTGGGACCCTCGCTACAGGAAGGGCTTTGAAGTGCTGGAGTGTGTCCAGAGGAGAGTCACCAAGCTGGTGAGGGGTCTAGAGAACAAGTCCTATGAGGAGAGGCTGAGGGAACTGGGCATGTTTAG
>NW_015090793.1:12772582-12788489 GCF_001431845.1 Calidris pugnax
GTTTGTTGTGTTTTGTTTTGTTTTGTTTTGTTTTGTTTTTTTGTGGTTGGAGTCAATGATCTCAGATGTATCTTCCAACCATGATGATTCTGTGATTCTTCACCTGAGGATTAGAGACATCCCAGCTGGTGCCCTTTGCCAGCTAGTTGTGGAGGCCCAGAAGGGAAGGACCTGGGGGAACTGGTGACTGTATTGACCAGGGAATGCTGCTGATAACTACATTCAGCTCCTGATGTGTCAATGAGTCTTGTTAATCCAAGTTTACATTTTAAAGAGAGAATAAGAACTTCCAGGCAAGAGGATTTATATGCAAGGACTTAACAGTTAAATTTATTCATGGCTAAACTGAGGAGCCCAGAATTATTAAAGCATGAAATTGTGCCAGTCAATTAAAGCGTCAATCATAGCCAGCCTCATTTAGAAGAGTTGCTTTAATCCCAAGAAAGGAATATTTTTTTTGGCCTAGTGAGAGAGTACATTAACTTGAAGTTGGTTTTAGTGAAATGGCTGTTCCTCAGTTGCTGTTCAAAGATTTGCCAATGTTGTTTTTTGTTTATTATTTTCTGCTGTGCTTCTTCCAAGGTGACTTGTGTTATGCTCAAGTAGAGAAACGCACACAAATTTGAGCTGGATTTGGAGTAACTGTAGTGGGCTACACAGCAAACAAAAAAACAACAAGAAAACTGATCAAAGAGACTTGCAAATATCAGTTATAAGACATCTTTTACTTTAAAGCATATAACAGATTTTTCTTTTGTTTTTAAAAATCAGCAATTAGATTATTCTGCTTGTCACTTTATTTTGCTTTTAAAGCCTTTTTTTCCTTCTGGGCTAAAATCCCAGAGTGTTTACTGCATTAGTGTATATTTTTAATGAATGATGACTGTCCTTTGGCCCTAGGTATAGCACAGCTATATAGAGAAAGTCATATACCTGTTCGTAATGAATGTATAGTCAGGAGAAGCATCTCCAGAGGTGGTTTATCTGGAGATGAAGGTATGCCTAGGTGCTGAATATGAACTTTTATTCCTCCTCTACCGAAGCTCATGAAACAGAAACAAAACAGTCTTGGGGTTGGAGGGGAAGCAGGAGCTCAAGGAGTCTAAAGGCTTGGCTAGGCTTGCACTGTAAGTCATAGGAGGAGTTTGGTAGAGAGCCCACCTGTCCTGCCAACTCATTTGTACACTTCATTCCCATTGATGACTAGCAGCAGGTATTTCTCTTCAGCTAGAGGTATTTTGGAGGTGAGATCAGCTTTGGATATGCTTTCCAGCAGCAAAGTAATAGTGGGAGAGCTGGCAAGGTTGGTGTGAGGAGGAAGTGGTGGCTGATCTGGCTTTGCACCATTGCCCCTCCTGTAAAGGGGCCCTTCCAGTGCCAATCCTGGCTGTGACATGAGCCAAGGGAAAGCTTCGGGTGATTTAAGAATGAAACTCAAGCTGCAAGGCAGCTCCAGACCCCTCTCTGACTGCAGTGGATCACACAAGCTTCCAGTCCTACCTGCATTGCTGGGTGCAGAGGCAGATAACGTCTCTTTCCAGTTTGTTCCAGAGCCCACGCTGATACATGCGTTTCTTTCCTTCTGCTTTGGGAAGTGGATCTTTAGCTTTGAGAAACAAGTCAGGCATGGGTCTGGGGATGGTCCACCCCAGGAACCAGGCTCTGTAGGCACAATGGGTGAGGTTACATCAGATTAGGCTCTCATTGTTGTCCCAGCAAGCCTTGCAACTCAGGCACCATTGAACGGCCCAATACCACACTGCAAGACACACAACATATACGCATACACAAGGAGACTCTTAGGGTTGTGCTATTAGAATATCACCCTGTTGGGTGGTGGGACAGTCCTCATGTTGTTCTGGATACTGTGAAGATTGCAAAAAAATATGTGTGTGCATTTAAGAATCTGTAAGTATGAATATATACCCATATGTATTTGTTTATGTGTTTGTTACAGCCACAGCATTGTTATGTGAGGCTCAGAGAAGACAGAGGCCAACAGTTGTGTAGGGTGGACGCAGCCATCCTGACCTGCCCCTGTCCATCCTCTATGGACACGAGCCCCTCTGTGTTGCTTAGCAGGGTGGCTTGAGAAGAGTTCCAGGAGCAGGCTTTAACAGTATTGGTGTAGCCAGAATTTTTCCACCTGGGCAGTCCCGTTGCCTTGGCCAGCCTCAGTGGGCCATCAGGGACAACCCAAACAATCAGGCTGTGTGTGTGAGTTGGCTGGAAGATCACATGAAAACATAGATGCAATTCCACACCTCTCTTTTTTTTTTTTCCTCCTGGTGCCTTGCTTGAGATCTTGGGAAGGGCACCTATATTAGTGTCTGTGCTCTTCTGATCACCTTTGTCCAGAAAATAGGTCCAAACTGGAACAGGCAAAGGGAAGAGGAACAAAGGGCTTGTCTTATAAGAGAAGACAGAAAGACTTTTGTCTCATCCCACCTAGACAGTGGAAGCTAAGATATTGTGTGATTGCTCCTATAGATATCCTTAGCAGGGAGTGCAAAAGGTAAGCACTGGAAACAAAGAGCCATTTCACAGAAAGGTCTTCCTGCCAAACTGGAAACTGCCCAGAACTTGCAGTGAAGGGATCCATGCTCGGATGGGGAGTGGAGACCTTGGGCATCACAGTTGTGAGGCACTGAACAGCTCTTGAAAGGGCAAAAGAAGGGGGAAAGCTTGGGGGAGCTTACTCTTCAGCTTGGCCTTAATATGCCTGAGAAAGGGTTTTATGACAAAGTGTCTGTGATGACTCAGGAAGTACCTGTAGTCCTCCACCCGTTCCTCTGTGATGAAGATAATAGCACTTCATGCCTTGCAGGGGGATGTGAGACTAAGTACGTCGCAGAGGGAAGAGCACTGAGGTGTGACAGTGATTGGAGCATTATATATACCTGAGACAGTTGCATCTAGGTGTAATTTGCAGTATTAAAAACAAGCCTACTTAATTACTAGGCTGCAGACTATTTTTTACTGTTCCCACCTGCCGTGAGATATTGTGAGGAAAAAATAGCACATGTGCAAGGAGAGCCTTAATAGAAACTGTGGAGAAACATAAGTGGGTCTCATCTCCATAGGTATCAAGGTAACTTTTCTTGGTACTAAGAAGAAATTTTCCAAGGCTGCCTGTTTGATTTATTGTCCAGATCCTAAGCTGGAACATCTTTGTCTTAGTTTTGGCAGTAAGAACAAAAGTACTAAGTGTAAGATGTCCACATTGTTTTTCATTTTGCTGATGGATGTTTTGACAGCCAAGGGACTTGTCACTATGATCTTTTTTTTTTCTTTCCCCTGCCTAACACTTATTTTTATAGGACACTATGGGGAGAGAACTGAACTTCCCATCAGCTGGTGGCGTTGTGTCAGCCAGAGATTTTTTTTTTTGTTAAATTCCAGATAACGTTTTCTCAGCTTTCTAAAAGCTGCGATATTTTTGAAGGGTCACCAACTTAGTCCTAGTGGCATTCAAAATCTTGTGTGTGTGTGTATTTTTAATCACTGACTTAAAGTTCATTGGTGATTTAGGATGACCTTATCTGAATCTGGTCAGACCCTCCTGGGTCAGCTTTGAGGCTGAGTAAGCTAAATTTGCCAGCAATGAGACTTAAAAACCAAGGAGCCCTGTCTTTTGGGTCAGAGCATTGTCTATGGGAAAGCTGACATCCCATAGTCCCTCTGGGTCTTTTTACATGGCCGGCTAAGTGTTTGTGCATCCGTCACATTCAAATTAAATCACGAGTCTGCTCTAAATGGCCACTTCATCCCAAGATCTTGGGCTGGGCAAAGAGGAGGGGAAAGCCCATGTGCTGGGACAAAACTCTACCTGTGTATCTCTCAATACAGGTAGGAGGTGCATCCATAGGAACCTTAGCTCTATAGCTATATAATCTAGTGCACTGCAATCTATAATGATTATATTTATTATTATTATATTATATGCAGTATAACCTAGTGCATCAGCTTCATCCCAGGTCTGAGCCTTCGAGAGTTCCCAGCACACACTGAAGCACTCACAATTTTCCCATAGAGTTAAGGACCCATCTTACTTCTCTCTATTTTTATGTGCCAGCATTTGCAAGATTTTTAACTCATTTAGATAGGTGGTCTGATTTTAATGGAATCATTGACACAGACCATGGCATCAACTCTGTATGTGGGATTTCTGAGTCATCGCTGACTGATTATGCCAAGTGTTTTGACCCAGCTTTCCAAGACATGGCTGCAGCTCTAGCTGTGGCAGAATTATACACAGGCATGATCAGATTAATCCATTCAAATGGACATCTGCTCATGAGCAAGTTCCTGTGGGCTCTCTTTATAGTGCCTAGAAAAAATCAGTCGGTTTAGGGTGGAATTAATCTCATTCACAGCAGACACCTGCATTTGGTCAAGAAAATAACTTCCTAAGGAGAGATTAAAAGACTAGGTGACATGAGACCCTGTTTCTGTGGTCCATGGGGAATTTAAAATTGAACCTCATTGAAGAGAAGCGTTTTGGTGACTCTGGGCACCAGAGAAGCTAGTGGAGATAAGCTGTGTTCTTCATACTGCAAGGATTTAGGAATCCTTCATTGGAAGGGACTGTGAAAAATAAAAGAAACTAGTTTTCTAGCCAGTCAGGTTTGTATTCTTTTGAAGTATTTCCTGAAAGAAATTCAAGGAAACATCCAGCCTTTTATGTCTAGACACCATCCCCTATAAAGTTTAGATCCCAAAATGCTGTCTTGGGAACAGACTGTATAAAGGGACGGCTCTGTCATGCTGTGCTGTGACCCAGAAGAAGAAAGAAAGTGCTTCTTCAAAGAACTGCAGCTCATGCCCTTTAGCTCCTTTTTCTTCTGCTGAATTATTACTGCTATGCTAACAAATCCCATCTTGATTGCTTTAATCGGGTACCTAAATTCTGCAACACGGGAGTGAACTCAGCCACGAGAGCTGTGACTTAAAGAGTTGATATCTGGGCAAGTCGTGGTACGAGAGGAGCTAACTCAGATGCACAACATGTGCGTGCCAATTCTTGCGTGGGGAGGTTGCCAGAAGAGTATCTCCCCGGGCTTGACATGCTCTAAATATTGTCTTGCAAAATTATCCATCAGAGCACGGGCTGTTACGGGTAGCAAACCCCGTATGGCAGCGGCCGTGCCCAGGAGTTGCTAGCCTTTAGATTTGAGCACAACCTTTTTTTGTCACTTATTGCAAAGTATGATTGGGGTAGGGGAAAGCACAGTTCCCCACCTTGCCTCCTTTTGCAGCTCTGTGCAGTGATTTAGGAGACCGAGTGCCAGAATTCAAACCTAATAATGGGATTGTGTTGATGTATTGATTTACTCTACATCTGATAGTTGTACTGCTTTATTCTTCTCTGGGTATTACTAGTAGTTCATCTTTGTTGACACATCATTCCTTGAAGCTTTTTTTAAAAAAAATATTGGTGAGTTTCATAAAATATATGTGTTATATAAAAAAAAGAAGAGGTGGAAAGGTGTTATATCACACTGATTTAAAAAAAACCCCACACATCCTGAATTGTTATTTGCTTGATTTTCTTTCCCTGATCTTTGTTTCTTACAGCATTTTCTCACAGTAATATTTTTCCTTTCTCTGTTACATGTCTTATTCCTGGTAACATTTTTCCACCCACAGATGCAACCCTAGATTCATTCTGAATGTTGCTTATTAGAAAATAACCTTACATTGTACGTGGGGCAGGAAATGTCTGAATTATTTTTTGGAGGGTCTTTGGGCTAAAATCTGATCATGCCATGGATTTTCCGGTTAGGACCAGTTTTAAGAATTGTATTAGGTCCCCAAGAGAGAAATGTTTTTTCTTCCCAGCACTCTTTAATGTGTTTTAGTGTTCCTGTTGTTAAACTAAGGACTCATCATCATTAGACACTTCCAGTCAGTTTTCATTTAATCACCAGTGGAAAAACATAAAGAAGAAAGTGAGGAAGAACAGCCAGACAAACTTTAGGAAATCGGTCTCCCAATGGGATTTGTAAGTAACTTGTTATTTTTGACATCCAGACATATATATGAGTGGTGGGCAACACAGTCTGCAGCTACTGGGGACAGATGCCTCTTTGGTGACTGTAACAGAACCACTTTTTTTTTTCTCCCAGAGCAGCTCCTAACAGAGACAGGCGGTGCCTGTAATGATCTACTTCCCAGCTACTTTGAAGGCAATGTCATCCTTTAGTTTGATTCTGCAATCCCAAGCCTCATGTTAATTGCTCTTAATTTAAATGACATATTTATTTATATTGCTTCTGTGCAGATGCTACAGCCCTGGCTTTATGATGCCAAGGTTTGGCAGCCTTGAAGGCTCAGAGGGTGTATGCACCCATCTTCTCCCAACAGTCTTCCACCATACCAGGAGGACATTATGTCCTGGCCTGGCTCTGAGAACTGACAGAGCCCCAAATCTGATCCAAAGTGCTGTTTGAGTTGTTTCCCCATGGATTGTTGTGTTGGAAAGGTCACGGGGACCATACACAAGTGGGGCAGGAAGGGTGGGTGAGAAATCAGTAGTCCCCAGGGTGCTGAGTATTTGGGCTGCACCCGAGGAACCACATGTCTGCAGGCACCATTGAACACATCAGTCTCTTCGCACGCTGGATTTGTTCTTGCTAAAGGCTGTTGGCATTCTGATGTCTTTTGAAGATATAACAGAGAAGTGAGTCCTGAGAAGTGACAGCACTAAACTCTGATTAATGTCTCCAAGGAGCTAGATAGTCAACCAGAACCATTTTCTTTAAGCTGCATCAATTTCCATATGTAGCTCAGATATTTTTTTTGACAATGCTGTAGAAATGTGGTGCTTGGGAAGAGTGTGGTTTGTTATGAAGAATGTTTCTCTTTCAGCTTTTAAAGAGAGATGAAAAAGACCCTGCAAAACTTTTTTTGAAAATCCCAGAATATTTTTTTTTTTTTTTTTTCCATACCATCTAGATGTGACTGTCCCACACACTCCCATGCAACCCATATCTGAGGGTTCAGGTCCTCAGCTAGGATGTCTGCACACAGTCTTGAGATAGCAAGGAGCACAGTAATGTGAAGTTAGACTGGTGGAAACCATAGCTAACCCTCATGTAGCCAGGACATTTGCAGAATCATACTTGAAATCTGTTGTTGCTTCTTATTTAGGAAGACCATCTTCTAGACATGCAGCTGCACTTCATCTGGGTATGTTCACACCAGGAACATAACAGAAGATGCCCAGAAGCTTTAGTTTCTGAGTTAAATGACCAAGGCATTTCACAGTCTAAAAATGTACCTTTGGTGTTCGGATTATCTGCATTCAAACAGAAAAAATCACAGACTTCGAGCAGAGTCCTTGTGAGCTGTGCTAATGATTTACAAGCACAGGAGTGTGTTGTCATGTACACCAAGTGTCTGGCATTTGGCCACCCTCTTCCTCCCTCTTTTCCTAATTGCTGTATTACCAGACTGTTGACCACGTTTGAAAGGTTGGAGATGTGAAGCTAAGCGTGGCAGAGAGGCTGAAAAAGTGGATCAAAATAACACAGGCTGTATAAAAATTTTCTCATCACCTAGAAAGAGCTAATTTTTATCATCTTTTGCATGGGCTGGAGCAAATATCTATACACACATCACACACACACACGTTGCAGCCTATGAAGATTTTGCTTTTTTAGATTGCTAGAGCAGCTATTTGGCAAGTCGTGCAGTGGCAGACGAGTCCTGCTGCTGCTACCCGTGGTCCATGTGCTTGGCAGGGGGAGCAGGAAAATGTACAGTGTGTGTAGGCTGCCCTGATCTGAGCCTGAGCATATCTGAAATAGCCTGGCATGTGGCTGCTTCAGAGAAGGGCAGGTTCAGGGCTTAGACTCGACACTGTGATGTTGAAACACAGCAGGGTTAGCATGTAAATTCTGAGCTAGGTGCAATGGTATGAATATATCCTGACTCTGTCAGTGACTATGCCTTCAGGATGGTTGTTCTTGCTACCTGCCCACCCAAGTGATGTTTTGCTCCAGCAGTCAAAGGGTGTGGGACCCAAACAACTTTATGAATGTTGTTGCATGGTGCTATCTGGTCCTAGAGATAAGATTTGGCATTTGTCTGTGGAAAAGCAGGAGGTTACACTGAGGCTTGCACAGAAACCATGTCTAAACAGGACATTTCCTGAACTAGAAGTTGTTGGATGCTTTGAAAGCAGTGGAGGGTGGGAAGGCATATGACTCAGGCTGTCCTTTTTCTAATATTCGTCCTTATGTCTACTGTTAGAGGAGGACTCATGGGCTGGATAGAGTTTTTATTTCAAAGAGAAGACTATAGGAGAGGTCTACAAACCATAACTGATCCAGAGATTATGAATAGGGATGATCACTCATTCTCCTTCCTAATGCAAAGATTACCAATGCCTAATGAGCTTAGCAGATGGCAGGTTCAAAATGAGTGAAAGGAGATAGTTCTTTACCTGAAAGATAATTAAATTGTGGAACTCGTTGCCTCAGGATGGCAGAGTGGGAAAAACATAAATATGTTAGAAGAAAAGCACCTGTTGGATGTTATTAAACACTACAAGTGCTCTGCTGGATCAGCAAGCTCCTGAAAATTTAATAACTGGGACAAGGAAGACTGCACTAGAAATACTACAACAGTATCACTATCTGGTCTATCTCTGTAAGAATCCACCACTGATCTATGCTTGTGGTAGGATCCTGGGCTAGATCAGCTTCCACTCTGACGTGGTGCAGCAGTCTTAATATTACATTATCATCGGGAGACGGTGGGGTTGGCAGGACCCGAGTGGAGATGAAGAACACGGTGGGTTTGCTGAGCTGTCCATGCAAATCTTCAGCACTCACCTCTCTCAGTCAAACCCATCCACATGGCGCTGACTTCAGAAAGCAGAGAGGTTTCATGCTCTTTGGGATGAGACACAGAGGCATTTACTGCCTTGGGCTTTTCATTACATCTCTGGCTGATCTCTCCTGGCTTTGTTCAACATTGTTATCAAAAACTTCCAAACCCCAGCTGGGGCAGCCTTAGGGCTTTGTCTAAAGTGTCTTTTCTCCCCAGATTGCTTCTGCCTGTGTTTCTGTATGTATTTCCCTCGCACGTGGAGTGGAATAAAAAGCTGACTTGAGACCTACTCATTTTATGCCTGAATTACTTCGATTTTTTTCTGCCTGAGGCTCCTCATTCTTTTCCACTGCGTTGCTGCTGGTCTGCTGGGACTCTCTCATTGCCCATTAAAGTTTCTCTTGTCTTCCTAAACTGATACCTTTCTCCATGAGCTCAGATATTTGCCTAAACATGGACCTTTATGCAGCTAATGGCTCTTAAATCTTACATAGTTTGGTTAGGCAAATGCTTGAGCACTAAATCAGTTTCAAAATGGCTCAGATTTTATTTCAAGCTTTTTTTTTTTTTCTTTTCCCAGATGCCAAATGCACTGATTCCTATCTGATTAAAAAAGCCCCACAGAGTATTTTCAGCATGATTTAGCGACTCATCTACAAGGATCTCGACTGGCTTAACTAAATGGCTGGTGCTCACTCGTGTGGAAAAGGCCTTGGTGTCTTTGGATGCACGTTATTTAGGTTAAATAACTTTAACACAATTTAATCTTGGAGACTTAAAAAGCAAAAGTTTATGCTGTCTCACAGCTTAAGACAATAACTATTGGAAAAATCATGCAAGCTATCTTACTATTTTTTGAGCAAAAATTTTTGATTCAGAGAAGCTATCTTGTTTAGCTTTATATGTTTAAATATTTTTGGATGCAAGCTTTCAGAGTTGTTTCTGGGAACAAAGCACTTTGAAACACAACTACATCTTAAAATGAAACTATAAGGGGAAAAAAAGATTATCAGATAAGCTTTGAGTAAAACAAATTCAATTCTAAGTGAAAGAAAACATTGATTTTTGAGAGAAATTAATAACTTCGCTTAATTCTTTGCTTAAGAGATGTCTGGGGGTTGGATCATCCAGAATCATATTCTTTCCCCTGCTCTTTTTCTTCTGGAAGAGCTATCAAGCCAGAAAAAACAGTGTTCGTCAGACTTCATTTAGGAGGCTTAAACACTCTTTCATAGCTCTTCTGCAGGATGCTTTTGAGAAGTGCTAGAAATATCATCACCAGAATAGGGATGTTAAGTGGAATTAAACAAGATTATGAAGTTTGAAGTCAGTTTCAGAACCCATAATACAGAAAATAAGTAAAACCATGCCACTATGACTGTAGGCATATAAATATACTGCAGCAGAACAAACCAGACTCTTTTGTTACATCCTAAATATGAACCAGGCTGTCTTGGGGCATTCACATCCTGATGAGGCAGCCTGAATTAGCAGCTGGTTAGTTTTAATCCAGACAGCTCTGTCAAAAGGGCACCGTTAGCTCTGTGGCAGGGAAGGAGCTGAGGGAGCCTGGGGAGGAAATTGGACTCTGCAGCAAATTCATGTCCCTGTGACAGGCCAGAGCCAGAGACCAGCTGCTGCTAAAATGTTGTGACAGAGGAGACAGTGGCCTAAAGTGTTTTCTAGGAGGAAAGGGGTTGTTTTTTGTTAAGCAGGTCCTTAGATGGGCAGTCAGACTGTGCCCTGGAGATGTGGTGCATGGGGACTTATTGCATGGGCTTAGAAGCAGAAGCATGACAAGAAGTTGCAACCAAGCTGGGGAACAGAGACGTGTACCAAGTGAACACAGAATCATAGAATGGTTAGAGCTGGAAGGGACCTTAAAGATCATCTAGTTCCAACCCCCTCCAGACACCTCACACTAGAGCAGGCTGCTCAAGGCCATCCAGCCTGGTCTTGAACACTTCCAGGGACTGGGCATCCACCACTTCTCTGGGCAATATGTTCTAGTGTCTCGCCACTCTCAGAGTAAAGAATTTCTTCCTAAAATCTAGTCTAAATCTCCCCTCTTTCAGTTTAAAACTGTTTTCCCTTGTCCTATCACTACAGTCCCTGATAAAGAGTCCCTCCCCATCTTTCCTATAGGCCCCTTCAGGTGCTGTAAGGTCTACCTGAAGAACAGACACCACTAAAGTCTCAGAGACACCACTAAAGTTTCCCTGAGAAACAGCATCTGTCTTTGGTAGACCGGTGGAGGACAGGTTGGCCCGCACCCTAGGCAGTGCAGTGAGGCTGGATTTTGTGTTCATCCTGGGCAAGAAAATATGACTTTAGAGATGCACAGCAGCCTCTGAGCAGCGGGTGCTAGGGACTGAATGTGGCTGCAAAGCATGCAATGCTCTGCCTTTAGCAGACAGTGTGGTCCTGTCACGGACTCTGTGTGTCTCAGGCAGCCTTGCACAAACCTAACATCAAAATACAGCCACAGGTAGCAAACTGTGGGAAATAGATGATAGAGAGATAGAGAGAGAGATAGAGAGATAGATAGAAAGCAAGCAAGAAAGCAAGCTGTTAACCATCTTAACAGAATGACTCACTACTCTCCAAAGAGTTCCTGGGTGGGCTATCAGGTGAAGGAGGGCTCCAGCTAAACCTTTAGGATCTCTCCTGACTAGGTCCTCCTTCAAATCTCTTTACTCTCTGATCTTTAAGCGTTTCCATTGGAGACCCATACAACAGCTACAACAACCTCCCCTGCTCCTATGTGCAATTCTGGCTCCAGCTGTGAGGACATGAGCTTGGAGAACATCTAGACACATTGCTGTTCCTGTACTCAACCTCTCAGACCCTTCGGACATTCTCAGTGGGCTTTAACCAGTTTTCCCACTGTGAATCACCAGTGTCTCTTGGGCATCTGTAGAAAAAGCAGGTATAAAAAGATACAGGAGAAAAATATCTATTAAAAGAGGGGAAGTGAGATCACAAATATGTTCACAGGAGAAATCTTGATTACTAAGCCAAACCATACCAGCAGTCAGCCAAGACATCCAACAGCCAAATCACAGAGTCACCATACTTCATAACATTGCAAGAGATGGGACTACCACCACTCAGATACTCTTACCTGATGAAGAAGAATCTGTAGTGGTGGAAGGGCCCTTTCCTGAGCCTCTGAACAATCTGTCTTCGACAAGAGAACCCAGATAGGAGATCCTCAAACAACTGATCCCATGGAGTCAACAAATGGGGTCAACAACATGGAGTTTACAAATGGGTAAGGGTTTGTGGGGCTGCAAAGAAAGGGTAATGCAACAAGGTTGGTCAAGAGCAAAGAGGACTTCAGAAAGACAAGTCCCACCACCACATAAAAGTAAAGAGGCATTTTTAAGGCAAAGTGACCAAAGAATCTACACTGAAATAAGAAAACCAGAGGGTTTGTTTTTTAAAAAAAAAGGATATGTCATCTAGTATATTTTTTCAAGCTTGCTGGACATCATACCGAAGCACTGTAAAGCTGTCAGAGAAATTAAATACTTTTTTCTGTTGTCAACCAAAGCGTGCTTTTATGGAGTCAATTAGCCACAAATTATGAACACACATCACTTGTCTGAGAATAAATTACAGTACAACCCAATAAACATAACTGTCTTTGCTCACTGGTCAATGCCCTGATGAGGAGGCCGTTGGACTTTCCTATCCAACCATAAAGGAAACTTCATGTTCATTTGTGTTTCGTTCTGTGAGCGTGCCTCTTTCAAGTGCTGCAGTGCTACAGTGTGAGGGGAAATGGGGTCATTGGTATTACTGCTCTGACGTGCAAACCTGGACATGAGCTCAGTGTGTAAAATGCAATTACATCGGTGGAAAGAGTTCATATAAGCTGGGATGGCATGAGTGCTTGGTTCTATAACGGAGCCTATAGCTGCTGTCATATTTGATAGAGAAGTACAGCCATCGTTATCTTTACATAGTATATGCTGTGCCCTCCATAGACCTTAGAGCCCTTTTGGAAGGTGGAGAGCCACAGTCTTATCAAGTTTTTAGGGGGTTTTTGTTGTTGTTTAGTTGGAAGGGTTGTTTTTTTCTTTTTTTTCTTTTCTTTTTTTTTTTTAAACAGGGGGAAACTGAGGCACAGAAAGGTGGTTTGACTTGCCCACAGTCGGTGGTAGACCTTGAACCCCCAAGTCTTGCTCATTACTTCTCAGCTCCCACCTAGGACATGGTGAGAAGGAAGGTCTGCCCACTTGTTCCCAAGGCGAGGAGAACCGCAGCTCCTCCTGGGGTGAGGGAAAGGGGTGTCACTCTCAGTGGTGATGTCTGGCAGGGGGACAATGGCACGCATGGTTTCTGCCAGCCCTGAGAGGCAAGAGAAGCAAGGAACCTGAAATGGAGAGGCGGGAGTTCGTTGGTCAGGCACTGAGCGGCTCTACAGGATGCATTCGTGCCTCTCTGTGGCTTTCAGAGCCTCGTGCATGCTGGCAGCAGAGAGCCTCCTGTTGATGTTCCTGTACCTGCACCTCAGGAGGTTCCAGAAAGTAGTCCTCAGGTCTCGGTTAAAGAAAGCATAAATCAAGGGGTTGATGAGGGAGTTGGTGTATCCCAGCCAGAGCAGAGTCCTCTCCAGCCGCAGGGGCATGCAGCTGCAGTGGATGCCGCAGATGAAAGGCCGAGCCGTTGACATTAGGAAGAACGGAAGCCAGCAAAACGTGAATGCCCCCACAATAATGCCAAGGGTCCTAGCTGCTTTCTGCTCCCGTTTGAAAATGGAAATATTCTTTCGGTCTTGCCGGAGCAGTTTGGAGAGCGTAGCACATTCCTCCACTGCTTTAGTACGCTTGGAGCTGTGGTGGCTCCGGCTGGAGGACTCCAGGCAGTAGACACCCTCCTCTTCGTAGTGCTTGGGTAAATTCATGAAGCGGTGCTTCTCGGCGCTGACCTTGGCGGCTTTGTAGATCCGGATGTACATGACGAGCATGACCGCCATGGGGATGTAGAAGGCAACCCCCGTGGAGTAGACTGTGTACCCAAAGTCCTGGCTGATGAGACAAACTCTTTCCACGGTGACATTCTTGGCCCAGCCAAAAAGAGGAGGAAGGGTGATGGAGGCAGACAGAAGCCAAACAATGAAGACCATTTTGGCCATCAGCTTCCCATTTTGTCTCACGGGGTACGTCAGTGGCCGAGTAATCCCCAGATACCTGGAAAAAAAAGAGAGTTGCAAAGGATTAGGAGGGTGGCAAGGTATGAATGTTGTTGGGTGGCGTTCATTCCTAAACAGTTGTTAACGCTCCATCTCTGGAGAGTTTCAGCCCTGGAATGGGGACACAAGAAATGAATTCCCAAAATGAAAATGTTCCTAGAGACACGCAGCTGCACTGTCTTCTGTGAAATGCATTCCACACCCCTTTAGCTGTCTTGCCTAAACACCCTGTTTCCACTATTCCCTGCTGCTTTCTTGCAACCACCCCATTCATCATGTCATTTAACAGCTGAGTGCAGCCTGAGCTCCACATGGTTTCCTTGGGAATAAAAATGATTAAAAAAGCTGAGTTTTACACCACAACTAGTTTGTACAGAGAACACGCAACAACTTCCAACCATGGCATGTAACTCAATCCAGACTGTCACCCTCCCAGGGAAACTTCCAGGAGGGGGATGAGTGGTCTGCAGAGTAATATTTGTGCCAGGATACATCAGGACTGACTCCAGATGAAATGAATAGACTCATATCAGTGTTTAATGGAAAATAGGAAGGACAACATCCTTCTTTTATCTGTCCAGGCAACTTGGGTAAAAATACAACCTGCAGCAGAAACGTTCCTGAGGCAGTGTGCAAGAAAGGAGCAATCTGCCTTTGGGACAGCTTAAGGGTATGTCTGGATGGGCACAGAAAGCTAAGCTAGTGATCAGGTGATGGACTGTGGTGCAAGACTGATGGCTGTTGACTCACACCTTCTTTCAGCTGATAGACTGTGTGCTTGTGTCTTGCAGCACTAGCGCCCATGGGAGACACCACTGTCAGCAGTACACCCTATCACTCCCCTCTCCATCCAGACTGAAATAATGGGACAAACCTACAGGTTCCTGAAACATCTACAGGAGACAGCCTCTGGAAACCAAGAGAGGAGTGAGTGCCAGTTGCAAACATCTGTAGCAGTCTGCTCCCTTGCATGGCCCATAGGTTCTGTAGTGATGGTGTCCAGCCCTCCCTGAAGAGTAAAATGAGAGGAGCTCCAAGTAGAAGATACCAAAAGCATGTGGTGCCCAAAGATTCACAAGTCCTGATGCCTGGAGTTAGGGGTTACCTTGTTAGCTTGACCGAAAGGAGCTGGAGACTGCATCACCCATCATTTCCTGGTTAGACTACAGGGTGTGATTTTGAACGATCTGCAGCCTTGATTGAGAGTTTTCATGTGATTAACAAATTTTGTCAAGTGTTAGTTAGCAATTGTAAACTAATAAATCCATAAGGAGTTGGCCACTGTCAGCCAGTGTTCCCACTGAAAAACATCTACCTGCTCTCTAGTCCCAATCAGTCCAGCAAAAATCTCTAGCTGTCATATAGATTTTAATTCAAACCTGTCTGCCCTCAGGATTCTGTGGGCATTTTTAGGCAGGAACACATCACCTCTTAGTTGTCGTGGATAAGCAGTGTCCAGTCCAAAGGAGCAGCGAGAACAGGAGCTGTATGGATACTTTTTGCTGAGAGCTGTTCAAGGGAAGAGCAGGCTTTTCTGCCAAAAGGAAAAATTCCGCAGAGAATTTTACCTCTATCGTATCATTATTTTTTCTCAACAATCAGTCTCGTTTTAAGTGTTTGGAGATTTTTCTTCCCCTTTCCAGATCCTCCCCCAAGATTGAAAGAAGATGGAAACAAAAAAAATAATCTAATTCCTCCTCCATTCCTCACTGCTAAATAAATTCAAAGCCCAAAGAAATCTCCCTTGAGTCCCTGATAAAATGAATTTGAATTCATCCACTGAGTTATTCTTTTCCTGTTTTCCTCTTTACTTTCTTCAACTGGCCTTAGTCACAAAAAAAAAAAAAAAAAAAAAAAAAAGAAAAACCC